>NC_136499.1:130307416-130347416 GCF_053919585.1 Euprymna scolopes | reverse complement strand
TTTAACACTCGAATTTTTAATCGACTTTTATTCTTAATCGACTTTTATTTTAACTCATCACTGACTATATATATTTTAGTTTTCATTTTTAATCCTCATTTTCGCAATCCTGTATTTTTAACACCTGATGATGATTCGTAGACGAATCGAAAGCGCTCGTAACAGCAACATGTATGGATCCTTTATTAATATTTTTAATTTTGAAACAAAAAAGACAATACGGAAAATTGAAAAATTAAAAAAAAGAATTATAAGACAAAATGTCTCCGTTGTATTTAATAATATTTGCTTGAATATATGTATATATATATATGTATATATATATGTATATATATGTATATATATGTATGTATATATATATATGTATATATATACATATATATATATATGTGTGTGTATATCTATATATATAACTACTTAATTTACTCACATAAAATTAATATGCGAAAGTATAAATTTATGCGTAAACTTTAAGTATTTACTTCAAAAGTGCTCAATACGTGGGTAGAGCTAGTTAGTAATTTATAAAATATATATTGCGATTAAGCTACACTGAATATTCCGCGTTTCATCCACTCTAGGACTCCTTAGGCTTAGGAGCATATAAAAACGATAAACAACCACAGAATTCGCGCATAAGCCTGAGGAGTCCTAGAGTGGATGAAACGCCGAATATTCAGTGTAGCTTAATCGCAATATATATTTTATAAATTACTATATATATATATATATATATATATATATATATATATATATATATATATATATATATATATATATGACGAAAAGTCTATATTCCAAATTTTAAGATGTTGTCCGTCATACCGTTTATTTCTTTCTGTAAAAATGTTCAATTCTTCACAGCACCGGTTTCGTACATATTTATTCACACATATATATATATATATATATATATATATATATATATATATATATATATATGTATGTATACATAAAAATGATAAAAATCTGTGCAATACAAGGTGATATTGTTGAATGCGTTCATACCTGTTATTGAAGCAAGTGCCACCATTTCTACATCGTTTCGGACAATCTGCAAAAGACGAAAGACACACAATGTTAGTGGAAAGAATTCTTTTTTAAACTAGAATGACCCGTGGAAATTCTAGAGTTGTAGCCTTTGTCGATTTTATAAATATTTACATCCTATGGACATCAAACACGAAACGTAGGATTAAGAATTTCGCAATGTTTTCTTAACAGTTACAGCACTTGTTGCATTTTCCTTAATTTGCATATGCGCGTTTTTCTGTTATTGCTGCTTCTAATCTTTTTGCATGCTGACCATCCTTCGCTCACACGCACTATATTACACAAGCAGAAGAGAAGGCAACATTAACAATTTAATAAATGACGATTCTACAACTTCGATAATGATTGATGTGAGGCTTTAATTCGGAAACGTTCATGGATGAAATGCCTAAGTCAAAGGAGGAACGATAATGCAAGGTATGATTTTATATCGCTGTTCTGAGTAGCATTTGACAACAAACATGTTATCTTAACTTATAATAAAATAAACGAAAGATTGTGATGGCATCCTTCCAGGCAGTATTCCTTCCTTTGAGAGGAGGAATTAAATGTAGTATACGTTTGTTCGTCAGGACACTATTCGCTCAGGCATTACCTCCTCCTTTGGCAGACCATTGTACACATCCTGATGGAGTGTACCCTGAGCGAGGCGTGCTACGATGCCAGCCTGAAGGATGCGTCGTACATTGCCTGACGATGGATCCCAAATGTGAGCCAAACGCGATGATGATGATGATGATGATGATGATGCATTAAAAATAGACTACTTACTTGAGAAAGTGTAACTGGCACTGAATCCCATGTAGCTGACCTCGGCGTCCGAGATGAAATCCAAACGCAATGACCTTCCAGTGGACGTGTATGTCTTGTTGTTGTGTGTGCCACACAATTTGTCCAAAACATCAGCAGCTTTTTTTTTTGTTTATATAGAAGAACAAAAAAAAATATAATCAATGTAATTAATAAAAGTGGAGGCTTAATCCTAATAATAATTAATCATAATAAAAAAGAAAACAAGACCGGATAATAATGTATGCAAATTAATTTTATGAACAAAGAAAGAGAGGCTTAATCTTAATAATAACTGATAATAAAAAGAAAAGAAAAAATAATCACGTATAATAATGTATGAAAATTAATTTTTATAAGCAAAGAAATAGAAGAGGCTTAATCCTAATAATAACTGATAATAATAAATAGAAAAGAAAACAATAATTACGAATACAAATTGACTTTTATAAGCAAAGAAGAAGAGGCTTAATCCTAATAATAACTAAAAATAATTAAAAAAAAACAATAACCACGTATGAAAATTAAATTTTTTGCAAGCAAAGAAATATTAGCTTAATCTTAATAATAACTGATAATAATACTAAAGGAAAATTAATCCCGTTTGCACATTTAAGTTCATGAGCAAGGAGTAAAGGCTTAACTGAATAATAACCGATAATATTAAAAAGAGAGTACAGACTAATCATGTATGCAAAGCTAATTTTATGAGCAGAAAAGAGGGGCTTAATCTTAATCATAACTAATATTAATAAAAATAAAGAATAATCACATATCAAAAGCTAATTTTTATGAATAAAGAAAAAACTTAATCTTATAATGCAAATTAAACAAAGGTTTTTTACTTTTAATAGACACAAAACATATTCCCTTATTCTTATTTTTATGACTAGCCTAGGAGAGATACCCGGCTTTGCCCGGTCGTAAAATATGCTTAAATATGATATTTTAATTTATGCAGATTTCATATATATTATTACAATATTACAATGTCTATTCTCTATGGATTATTGATTATTATATTGTACCCAATATATACTAGTGGTTTCAAAAGTTAAAATAAAAGAAAACTATCAGCTATGATCGAAACCGAAACCAAAACTTATGAAGAATTATAAAATTATTTATTACAATATGCAAGCAACCAAACAAGACCCCCTGGACAGTTCACACAGTTTTTACTTTTTAAATCATTACAATATATTGGGCCCAATATAATATAATAATAAATACGAAATCTGCATTAATCAAAATATATTTAAAATATTTTACGACTGGGCAATTCTGGGCGTCATGCTAGTAGACGCGCCATACGTGTATGGTTGTAGGTTCGATCCACAACTGGGGAAAGGTGCTAGTTTAGCCGCACTGATGAGGGTTGTATGTTTTGGTTTCGATTCTAACTGATGGTACCCAAGTCATATATATATATATATATATATATATATATATATTTATTTGTGTTTTCATCTCACTACTATATATTAGGTTCAATATCAAAATCGATAGAATATTGTCTACAATAATAAATACGTAATCTGCATTAATTAAAATATCATATTTAAGCGTATCTTATAACTGGGCAACGCTGGGCGTCATGCTTTATATATATATATATATATATATATATATATATATATATATATATATATATATATATATATATATATATATATATACCAGCCAGCACCCACACACCCTCACATACATATATGCACGTGTATACACAGAGACAGGATTGAAGCAAGCATGGACGTCCGGACGGTTCACAGAGTTTTATAATTATTTATAACTAAAATATTTTTTGACTAAAATATGAAATTATCCAAACAGATATTTTATTTACACGCGTGTAATTGTTATTTATGTTTTTGATTTTAATTGAACAAAACAAAAAATAGAACAAAAAGATTTTTCAGATAAATAAAAAATTTTGCTTTTTTTTTTCAATTTAAAAATATACAAATTCAAATGATGATAATACACATGTACTTCAAAAGAATATAACAAAGATTTTCAATACAAATGCAAAATATTTTGACAATCTTCATCTAAAACAATACAATAGCAAAAAAAAAATCATGGATTACATAGAAAAATGCGAGCATGAAAATTAATACGATTAAGATTAAACATAGAAAAAAAAAGAACTAGTTGTTAAACCTGAAAAGGAAAAAGACAATATATTCTAGTAAAAATATAATAAATTTATAGTTTCAAATATTGCAACATTAAGAATTTTTAAACATTCAATTTAACATTATATATAAATTATTAATGCTACAATATTTTAAGTTATAAATTTATTATATTTTTTACTAGAATGTTTTTTTCTTTTCCACTTTTAACAACTAGTCTTGTACTTTTTAAGCTTAATCTTAATCATATTACTTTTCATGTTCGCATTTTTATATGTAATCCATGATTTTTCTAGGCTTTACTTTGAAATATTTTTTTATGTGTTCAATATCATACGCATTGTAAAGAATCATTAAAAAATTGTTACCAACTTCTTAAATTGACTAAATAAAAAATCAAATAAAAGACGTAATTAAGTAAATAAATAGAAAGAAAAAAAGAGAGAAACAGAATTAACGGGCGACGTCATAAGCGAAAGATTTTCAGCCTGAGCACGGCAAAAAAAAAAAGAGAAACAGGATTAACGCACGATGGCCTAAGCGAAATATTATCAACCCCAGCACGGCAAAGAGTATCACTTTTGTTAACTCTCTATATAACTCAAATAATATGGCGTATGCGAGCGACATTAACGCTATGATTTATGAACCGCTTTTCAAGTTCCTTACTTTAGAACACCAAATTAAACGAAATTTGAAAATGTTTTTTTTTTCAAAATATAGTTGAGAAGGTGAACTATAAACTGTAAAAATTGTTGGAAATTTGGTCGCAAAATAAGTTAGCAGTGATGCATTAAAGCAGTTTTAAATGAGCAACACTTAACCATTTAATAAGGTAGTTTTTGAATGATACATGAATTCAAAACTGACAAGAATTTAAAGACTTTCACCATTTTGTCTCACATTTCTTTTTGTTGTTGAAATTTTTTTTGCTGTTGAAAATTTCTTTTTGTTGTTGAAATTTCTTTTTGCTGTTGAAAATTTATTTTTGTTGTTGAAATTTATTTTTGTTGTTGAAAATTTATTTTTGTTGAAAATTTATTTTTGTTGAAAATTTATTTTTGTTGAAAATTTATTTTTGTTGAAAATTTATTTTTGTTGAAAATTTATTTTTGTTGAAAATTTATTTTTGTTGAAAATTTATTTTTGTTGAAAATTTATTTTTGTTGAAAATTTATTTTTGTTGTTGAAATTTATTTTTGTTGTTGAAATTTATTTTTGTTGTTGAAATTTATTTTTGTTGTTGAAAATTTATTTTTGTTGTTGAAAATTTATTTTTGTTGAAAATTTATTTTTGTTGAAAATTTATTTTTGTTGAAAATTTATTTTTGTTGAAAATTTACTTTTGTTGAAAATTTATTTTTGTTGAAAATTTATTTATTTGTTGAAAATTTATTTATTTGTTGAAAATTTATTTATTTGTTGAAAATTTATTTATTTGTTGAAAATTTATTTATTTGTTGAAAATTTCTTTTTGTTATTGAAATTTATTTTTGTTATTGAAATTTCTTTTATTGAAATTTATTTTTGTTATTGAAATTTATTTTTGTTATTGAAATTTATTTTTGTTATTGAAATTTATTTTTGTTTGCTGTTGACATTTATTTTTGTTTGTTGTTGAAATTTATTTTTGTTATTGAAATTTATTTTTGTTTGTTGTTGAAATTTCTTTTTGTTTGTTGTTGAAATTTCTTTTTGTTTGTTGTTGAAATTTCTTTTTGTTGTTGAAATTTCTTTTTGTTGTTGAAATTTCTTTTTGTTTGTTGTTGAAATTTCTTTTTGTTTGTTGTTGAAATTTCTTTTTGTTGTTGAAATTTATTTTTGTTTGTTGTTGAAATTTATTTTTGTTTGTTGTTGAAATTTATTTTTGTTTGTTGTTGAAATTTATTTTTGTTTGTTGTTGAAATTTATTTTTGTTGTAAAAATTTATTTTTGTTGTAAAAATTTATTTTTGTTTTTAAAATTTATTTTTGTTTTTAAAATTTATTTTTGTTTTTAAAATTTATTTTTGTTGCTAAAATTTATTTTTGTTGTTGAAAATTTATTTTTGTTGTTGAAAATTTATTTTTGTTGTTGAAAATTTATTTTTGTTGTTGAAAATTTATTTTTGTTGTTGAAATTTATTTTTGTTGTTGAAATTTATTTTTGTTGTTGAAATTTATTTTTTTTTTGTTGAAATTTATTTTTGTTGAAAATTTCTTTTTGTTGCTGAAATTTATTTAGTTTGATGAGGGATGACAAATGTTGATGAGTCAATCTTGTTCTTCGAGATTTTTGTTAATTTCATGAAAAAAAATAACTGTTCACACAAATGTCATGATCTTCGCGGTAAACTCTTCGTAAGGTATGAAAGAATCAGGTATTTCCACTTCCAAATATTTCGATCTGAGTTAGAAATCCGACTGAATTTCTAATAGTTCCATAGCACGCACACGATAAAAATATAATTTCATAAACGTAAAAACTACACATTAGAATAAGGAAACTTTAGGAGTTAGGCGCAGGCATACACATAAATAATAAATAAAAATACATTTAGACTAAATGATTACTTAGCTTGGATGTTTTGTCATTTTTTTATGAACTTAACTGAAAATTATCTGCTCCCATTTCTACTACGCCGAAACATACCAAACTCCTGCCAATAAGTTGTGAGAGAAAGGGAGATCATTTGTGCGGATCGCAAGAATGGACCGCGTGCGGCCCGCGGGCTGCATGTGTGACATTAGCCAGGTCAATTTGCAACTTTTTTCAGAAAATCAACATGGCGGCACTGGTGATGATAGTTGGGATTTGATGTGATAAGAACAGGTACTAAAAATTAGATTCCTATCTTGAACAGAAAATTGAGCATTTAATTTTAAAAATCGTGTAGAAAAACACTGAAAAATCCTTCATTTTCATAGCATTTTACACAACACTGACTTTGAAATTTCACTATTTTTATAAAAAATTAAATCAAAATTTTTATATTTATATGAAATACATTGAAAGAAAACTAAATACATGAATTATAATTTTAATTATGAATCACAACTAGCAAAATATCTCAACTTTTATTGTATTAATTAAACAAAAATTGTAAAAAAAGCTAATTAGCAACTAAGTCTTTTAAATTTCACAATTCAAAAAGATATGTGGAGATGTATTACACAATATTGTAATTAGACCTTCATTTTTCTTGAAAAGAAATTATACAGAACAATTTAGTTCTATTATAACAGTTTATATTATTGCATTTAATAAAAAATTAAAATACATAGTTCTGTAACTTGATACAAGTTACAGAACCATGTATTTTAATTTTTTATTAAATGCAATAATATAAACTGCAATAATATAGAACTAAATTGTTCTGTATAATTTCTTTTCAAGAAAAATGAAGGTCTAATTTGCTGGTACGATGACTTTATAATAATGTATCTATGTCTTGCTTCCTACCCATGTACAACTTTTTGAGAAACATCAATCAAATTTGGCCAGTGTTTGACTGCATAATTGATAGCAGTAATCTTTTTCAGTCTTTTTTTTTTAGTTGTTAACTATTTCTGAAAAAAAAAACCCACAAAACACTTTTTTTTTTAATATTTTTGTGATGAAATATGAATAAAACTGACTATTGTTTGGGTAAATTGAGAAAACTAATAAAATTAGATGGATAAACATTTATTTACCTAATGGACACAATCGTTTGAATGCCCTCTTCTCTCACATCCAATTCGTCTGAGTTTATCATCGATATTATGATATTTTCCAGAAGTAGTGCAAAAGCACTATATATTGAACAGTAATTTGGATTTCAGTTAACCGTTTTGTTCTCTGAATCATATTAAAATATACTGTTGCTGATTAAAAATATTATTGTCGGTTTTGATCTCAAACCAGCATACTGCATATACTTGGATGATAAATTTGACCAGAATGTTTAATTCATCATAGTGTTTGAGGATAGACACCTCTGGTCCATAAATACATTAACCTTGTGGCTTATGTTAGCCATCTTGCTTGATTCAAGGGCCCAATTTTCTAAGCTGCATATCTTAGTTTAACTTCTCGAGAAATGCCAACAACATACTCTAAAAAAGTAGACTCTGGTCTTCACACTTAAATTATTTGTTTCTTCTGCTGTCAGATAATGATGATCGGGAGGGATACTATTTTTCAGAATTCTACTTGAGGCAAATCTTGATAATTATTGATACAAAGTTCCCCCAAAGGAACAGTAAATGTTGTCAGGCTTTTTGTTGTTCCATCAATTAATTTAAAAACTGCTGTAAATGGTAGTTCTTCTAGTGGAACCTGAAAATTGCAAAATTTTCATGTTTAATAATATCAGATTATATAATAAATACCAATATATTATTTTATTTTCCACAAAAAAAGGAACATAATTGCATAATTCATTTTACCTCCTTGCTAAGAGGACAAGGGCAGGCAATGTACCTTTTTGACAATTTCCTGTCTTGCACTTTACTACAAATTCATCACATCTCAAGTCAGGTACAAGAAAATATATCAAACAATCTGCCTTGCAGTTCCTTTATTTGTTTCACTTTGGTTACTGCAAGAGATTTCCTGTCAATCTGTTTGGCCCTCTTATAGCAAAATATATTGATCTTCTGTCCTATATAACGTTCCCCTAACAAGGCCAATTGTGGATTAGCTACTTGCCAAATACTAATTAATTCCTTAGCAATTAACATAGAAATCTCACTATTTTTTTAAGTGGGGATAACTGTTTTCGAGGAAATAACAAAACTGGATGACTTGTCGTAAAGTTGGAGGTGCTGTTTCATCCAAACGACAAGGTGGACCAGCAAATTTTGTGAACCACGGGTTAAAACTGAATGTTGTGCTTTTACTGACATTTTAATCTGAAAAGTAAAATAAATAAATGGATTATAACTGAAGGAAACTGTATTAGGCTATCTTCCAGTTTCATATGTAAAAAAATAAGTGTTAGTTATAAGAAATAAAGAAAAACTTTGTAGAGTTGCATTAGATGTATTAAAGAGAGAGGACCAAACCAAATCAGAGGCATAGTAGTGTTTAGTTTAGACATTTTTAGCAGAGTTTAGATTGTCCTTCGATAACATGAATTTGCTCATAGAGAGATTCATTCTTGCTGTAGCTGTGCTATTTTAAACGAGTGTTTAGTGTTTGAAAAAACCAGTGCTTGCGCATCTATGTTACCATGCTATTTTTAATAGTATTTTCAAGTTAAATTTAATTTTTATGAAATTTTTGTTTATTAAATGTTTACGTGAAAGTACAGAATAGTTACAACACAACCTCCTATCTTCCCCATGTTAAGAACGGTTTTCTAAATAATAAAGTTATTTTAGCACAATAACATAGATGGACAAATAAGGAAAACCTTTAAAGCAGTTTCCTTATTTACTCGTATTAATCTTTATGGATTATCTGATTTTAAACTATAATTTTAGAAGAAAAACACCGCTTAAAAACAATTTCTCCCTGAAAATAAAAGAAATAAAATTTGATACTAATTTTCTGCAAAGTATTTTTTATTAAGTAGAAAAACTTGAAAATTTACATAGTTATGTTTCGTAAAGAATGTGTAGAATAAAATTGTATGGACTATTTTTTTGTTGTTATTTTAATATATAACTGGAGTATTACCATATTTTAATAAAAATTTCAAATAGAATTTGATGTGAAATGTTAGGTTGGTGCAAAAATAATGTTTTTGACGTTCGTTTAAACGTCAAAAAATGCCATTATTTTTGCACCAACCTAATAGAAAAACAAATTAAAAAAGATAAAACGAATATATTTAAATTCACTGCAGACAATTGAATATAATAATATATATTTTAGACAAGTCTTTTTCCTTTCGAAATAATTAAGCCTAAATTGTAATGTTTTCAAATTAAATAATAAACAAACGCTAATTTTCAATATCAATAAGGAGTGTATTTTGCAACGGTCAAATCTAAAATGTTTAATATTTAAAAAATAATTTTGTCTTTACAGTTAATATTTATTTTATTAATTCATTATCCTCACTCATTTTATTTAAAAATATAGTTTAAAACATTTTTCTAAATAATGATTCCATTTTCTTAACAGTACGGATTGTTTTGATGACGGCGCATTCTTGACAATTCACCGAAAAACTTTTAGTAGCTTAAATTTTTCAACTTTTAAAGCAAAGATAACGGTTTTGAAAAAAATATTTCGTGTAGTCTTTTCTATGTCAAACCCCAACTATCATCACCATTGCCTCACCGGGGTTCCAAAATCGACCTACCTTAGTGTGACATGTCTGCATTAAAGGATTATGCAAAACTATTCAACTTTATCGCAGTGTATTTCTCTCTTTCCCACAGAAAAGACGTTGCAAATCTGTCTATGTTCTATCGTTATTTTCATGACAAGTGCTCGCCTGAGCTCCAATCTATGGTCCTCATTGCCAAATTATAACAAAAAACCTCGACTAGCTACAACCACTATCAAGAATTTCCTCTGTCTTATCTGTACTTAAATCTAAACGCAGATTCCACCTGAAGAACACTGTTCCGCTGGCCTGCTTCTCGGCCGACTATAGCATCATAGCCTTCAAGTCTAATGTAAACGAGTCCCCATAAATAATCAAATTATATCCAACTTTCACCATTAACGATTACAACACTACCACTTTACATTCATTAACCCTTATCCCCGAGTGGCCTATCGGTCTTGATAAGTGGTTACTCCCTTGCAAAAAGTAACGTTAAATATGTGCAATTGATGGAAGTAGAAAAATGATAACAGAATCATGAAAAAGAACAAAAGAAAAGAAAAGAAAAAAAAGAAAAGATGAAGAGGAGGAAATCACATCTTTTGAAAACATCATTTCGTGGTGTTAAAAAGAAAACATTGAAAAGCCGAGCAATGATGTAATTTGTTTTAATCTTCTTTGATTAGGGTTTATTCCACTGGAAAGACTTACAAATATTTTTAATTTAACAGAAATACTGAAAAGTGTTTTCATGTCGGCGATTCATGTGTCCGATTAAACTTGCTCTTTTATTTTATATTCTTTTTTTCATTACAAACAAGGCATATTCCCGCTTAGAACGTAAGGGGGCACTATTTCAGATCGTGTGTGTGTGTGTGTGTGTGTGTGTGTGTGTGTGTGTGAAACGGCACTGACCCTATACAGGTTTAAACGACTTCCCCCAAAGGAGGAAGTTCCATGGGAGCATGGAATTCACAAGCGATCCCCAGCCGATATCCCCATTAGGGGAGATGACGACGTCCTTCTACATACAGCGCCTGGAATTCCCAAATTGGTCACTCATATTAGTAATGACCAGGCTCAACGTTGCTTAACTTCGGTGATCTGACGGGAACCGGTGTGTCAACGTGATTATGCCGTATATTTTTTTTATATACAGTGGACCGTGGGGAGTTGAGCAGTTTGATATCTGTTCTAGATTACACCTAAACTTCTGCATGCTCGTGCAATCAGGAAAGTGAGAAACAGAATATTTTAAATTCGACGGATGAAAAGATGTTAATAAAGTGTTGTTCTACACTGAAACATCATTTTTATGTGCAGAAATCAAGTTTTAATAAAAAAAAAATGATTTGGATATATTTACCGGCACTTTCGCCATCTTTGATTTTGACGTAATCATATCGACAATCGGGATCGTCTTCCAATTTGAATTTGTGAAAAGTCAAGGTCACTGTTTCCTCTGGTGGGGAACGGATGATGTACGTACATTGTGTATTTGATGGATAGACTTCCGGATATCCGGGAGAGTGCAATTTCACGCCTTTTCTTTCAATTATCTTTTTGCATTCTGTGGAAGAAAAGAATGGAAAACAAAAATTGAAATAATATTTTTTTCCTCGTCTTATATTAAATGAAAATTTTTAAAATATTTTTTACGTCTTATTTATATTAAATGAAATTTTTAAAAATATTTTTCCTCGTCTTATTTATATTAAATGAAATTTTTAAAAATATTTTTTCCTCGTCTTATTTATATTAAATGAAATTTTTAAAATATTTTTTCCTCGTCTTATTTATATTAAATGAAATTTTTAAAAATATTTTTTCCTCGTCTTATTTATATTAAATGAAATTTTTAAAAATATTTTTTTTCCTCGTCTTATTTATATTAAATGAAATTTTTAAAATATTCTTTTCGTCTTATTTAAATTAAATAAAAAAAATAAAAATTTTTTTTGTCTTATTATCATATCATGAATGTTATTCACACAAGGCACTATTTAATTCTATTCCAGTGTTTCTCAACCTTTGATGACCCGTGGCTCCCTTACCAAGTATCTCAACAGTTGAAGAAGAAGAAGAAGAAGAAGAAGAACAACAACAACAACAACAACAACATGTATATTTGTTTTATGTTGTTTATATATAGTTATTCTAAAATTATAAACCTTATTGAAAATTTTGTTGAAAATGGCAGATTTACTGTTGAGCTCGGGGACAAGGCCTTTTGTGCCAGCTCCTAGACACAGCAAGGCGATTATCGTCTGATATGAAGACGATTTCTGGACTTCATTTTAAATGGACGCCATGTCAGAAAATCCACGTTCATAAAATTTTGTTGAAGAGAATTGCATTAACATTATGAATGTCTTTTTGCTGAGTAGGGGATTCCATGAGTGATGTTTCTGACAAATGGGGAAGAATTGCTGTTTTCTGCGTCTAAAACTTATCGTTTGCTAGTTTATGACCTTGAAGTTGTATTTTTAGCTCCTTTCATTAAGTAGCTTCGTGTCCTGTCTGGCGCAACTTCTATAAAAATTAAAAAAAACAGAACTTATTTCAAATGGACATTGAAAATTTTTATGAACCCTGTATTATTTTATGGCTTTAAAAAAAGCCATAAAATAAAACAGGGTTCGTACGGATTTTCAATGTCTATTTTTAAAAACTTGTCAAGGAGTTTTCAAGACTTTTCAAAGTTTGCCAAGGCCTTCTCAGGCAAAATTCAAATTTTCAAAACAAAATTTGGAATTTGTTTTATAATCTATAGTGATTCGAAAGGTATAAAAAACCCTACAATATACAACAAATACATTCATACAACAAATACATTCATACAACAAATACATTCATACAACAAATACATTCATACAACAAATACATTCATACAACAAATACATTTATACAACAAATAAATGTTACCATAGCCATTTTGTTTAGTGTTTTAAAATATTTTAAATGTGTTTTATTTCATTTCAAATATTAACTATCTTGACGGCTTTTAATTCCCAACCAACATGGCTGCCGACTTGTTTATGTTTTTTTTTTTTAGCCCGGCCAGCCTAATTTTAAATTATCACAATTGGAGGGGTCGTCATTGGAGATTCCCGCCCGCGCAAGGAAAATATTTTATCACGAAACTACCCGAGGTAGTTTCGTGATAAAGGGATGTAACATTTGTATCCACGATATGCAATTTCAGGACGATGTATTTCGATTTTATTTTTAACATTTAAAAATATTGTAATGGTATTTTTTAATAATATTAAAAAATTAATTTAATAGTATTCATTTCGATTTTTTAATATTTCGACATAAATTTTTACTGGACAGAAAGAATACAATTTTCAAGGTATTTTCCATATTTTCAATGGATTTTTCGAGGTAAGAATAAAATTAAAGCCTTTTTAAGGCAAAAGTCAAAATTCATGGACTTTTAAAATTTGTACAAACCCTGTAAAACAAAATGGACGATCAAATGGCGATGCTGGATTTTGTTTTGTTTTGTTGTTACGGTATATTTGTTGTTACGGATTATTTAACACCGAATCAGTAATTTTGGAAAAAAGCTTTTACGCTTTAGTTTTTTTTTTTATATCTTCGTCGTGTTTGGTTGGATTGTTTTGTAGAAGAAAAACTTCATTTATGGTTTTAACTTTGCAGGACAAAATCACCAATGATAAGTGCATTTTTGGCCAGGAAGATAGTATCTTCAGACAGCCTGCTCTGATAGCATTAGATGCCATAATAGGTATTATCACTCCGGGCAAAGTGGACTTGGGAGCAATGATAAATAAGGGAGCAATGTTAAATAATCCCCATAGCCTCTAAATGGGGCCTCCACACTGAATATATTTTGAGGTTATACCCAGGACCGCTGGATTCTGCGATGTTTAATTAAAAAAAAAATTTTTTTAGCGTAAACCCCTTAAGCTATTCTCTTTTTTCTCTTTTCTTCCAAACGTTATCATTTTCTTTTCGTTCCCCATTCTAACAGTACGACGATCAGATTCGAGTCAGAGAGGGACAGGGTCATCTTGTCAAGTGTACATGAAAGCTATTTGCTTCCAGCTAAAAAAAATATCTGGAAGAAAATTAAGATTTAACCGCAGTCAAAAGTAACAGTTTTCGTAACCTATTCCGTCGCTGCGTAGAACTGATAACATAAAAAAATTATCTTAATTTGTTGAAAGTTATTTATTTACTTATTTACGAGAGAAATGAAAATTAGAAGAGCGGAAGTCGACAACATCAGCAAAATTGAAAAAAAAAAAAAAATTAACAACTGAATGGTGGGGGTAGCATACGATGACCCAACTACAAACGCAATATGCGTTCTACAATGGGTTTTAGATACGTCCAGATTTTAAAAGACGCTTTTTTATTTTTTAATGGGTTTTAGATACGTCCAGATTTTAAAAGGCGCTTTTTAAATTTTTTTTATTGGTTTTAGATACGTCCAGATTTTAAAAGGCGCTTTTTTATTTTTTAATTGGTTTAGATACGTCCAGATTTTAAAAGGCGCTTTTTTATTTTTTAATGGGTTTTAGATACGTCCAGATTTTAAAAGGCGCTTTTTTAGTTTTTAATTCTTGATCATCCCCAAACACGACACATTGCTACTGAAGCGTAACTGGCAACTGTGATAGGAAACAGATTTATATGGGAGCAACCTAAGTGGGGAGTTAGGCAACAATTCCACAGCCATTGCATTACAAGTAAATTTTTACATGTCTGTATGGTTATTGATGTTCATCATCCTTTATTCATGTCGTATGAATTGAATGACTATTGTTGCCATTTGTTTCTCCGATATCTTTCTGGTTAGAACTCTTTCTAGAAACACATCGGATAATTATGGAAGGGATCGCGTGAATGTTGTCAACATCCCTAAATGAATGTATTTAGGTGAGCCAGGCTGTCAGTCAGTGTCGTTAACCACTTAACCACTGTCACCTCTCTGGGTGCTCGGAGAAACAGGGATGAGAGAAGGAATTCCAAAAGGAAATTGCTAAAACTCTAGAGGAAGATCTCCAGTCTGTAGTGGAATGGAGCCGTAACTAAGCTTATTTCCTTTAATAATTACAAGACACCTTGTCAACCACTGATTGCCAAAGTATTTCCCTCAAGCTCCTAGGGTTAACATTCACAGACAACATGAATTGGAAAAAATACATTGAGACAATTGCCAAGGCTGTTGCGAGGAAGGTGGGATCTCGCTATCGTGCTAAAAGGCTACTCACACCTGAGAGTATTCTTTACCTCTAAAAGGCCACAGTTCGCCAATACAAAAAAAGTATTTTTGCCACATCTGGTGCATCTGCCACTAGTCTCTCGCTCCTGAACAGGGTTAAAAAAAAAAGAGAGTCACCAACCTAATAGGTCCCGAACTATCAACTAAACTCCAATTTCTGTCCTATCGCCGAAACGTGGCATCCGTGTGCCTATTTTACAAGTATTTTAATGGCAAGTGCTTTGACGAACTCCAAGCACTAGTACTCCCTGGACGATAATACACTCGACAAATCCGACAAGCAGCAAAGTCCCACCCCTACACTGTAGAGATCCTTAAATGCCGTAAAGCCTTCTACTCGAATAGCTTTTTCCCTCAGACTGCTGCACTTTAGAATTCCTTCACGGGCCCCTGCTTCCCTGGCTGTACTGACATGCAAAAATTCAAGTGTAATGTGAACAAACATCTCGTTGTCCAACTCCCTAAACAGTATCCCAACAAATTTGATCCCAAAAAGTAGCCCCTCACGACTAAGTGGCTCTGTGCCCTGTTTGGAGTAAAATAACAATAAAAAAAAGCACCCCAAGAAAAACATCTAATAGAGTTTGGGTTTAGCAGTTTCGTAAACATTAAAAATGGTGTCAATTTCCGTCGGGTTATGTGTTGCACTAGCTACTGTTATGCTTAAGGCAGAAGAGACTTGCCTAAGCGGTTTTTCTATAGGTGGACAAATCCTCTCCAACCTCTCTTACGCTGATAACAGCGTTCTTATTAATAAATACACATAAACTTCAAGTTTTTTTTTTCAATGCATTAGCAAAGAATGCGAAGGAGATAGAATCATAAATAAACCCAGGGGGAAAAAAAACTAAATCACAGTTTAACGTAAACATGACTATTCACAGTAAACCTATCAAACAGGTCACCTAATTCAATTATTTAGGGCATAAACTGACTTTCTCCAGCGATCACAAAATGACATTGAAACACAGAATCCCGCAGGGTTGGACGGCTTTCCAAAAAACACAACACCATTCTAAAATCAAAATGGATGCCGATAACTGTTAAAGTAAAAGTTTATTTAATTTATGTCATCCCAGTAGTTTTATATGGTCTTGATTGTATTACACGGACTAAATAACTAGCCAATAGCATTGAGGTATTTCTAAATCACGTAATTCGTTTCATTACGGGATATCGTCCGATTCGAAAAAAGTAAATAAACAACAAAATATCCACCCTCTGTCAAACTACTTTCCTGCCCCCTCTATTTAATAAAATCAAAAGTAAAACCCTTAAACTTTTTGGCCATGTCAAACGATCAACCTGCCAAAGTTATGCTTTGATGATATGTTAGAAGGCAAAAGAAGCAGATGAAAGCCAAGGAGAAGGTGGAGAGAAAATGTTTTTGATTGGACATTTCTCAACAGTTGGGCGTCCATCAACCAACTTGCCCTAAGCGGAAGATTCGACGCATGATGAGTAGAGGAGAAAATCTTCCGGCATCTTAGACCCTCTATACTGAAGAGGTAAGATTTTGCTGCTAGTGTAATGGGCATCGGGGCACAATCAATTGTAAATTAAGCACAGGGATGCAACACAGCAGCGATATGACAGGGATTGGAGTTTGGCAGGTAGCGCGGGACTTATTAGGTTTTTTTTTTTTACAAAGGCATCACCACATTATCAAGGCCCAGAGGCCACTCAAGGATAAGGGTTAAAGAGTGTACAGTAGAAATTGGTCAATATAGTAATCATTAGTAATGAAAATTTGGTAAATTTAATAACTTATATGGAACGGCTCATCAAGAACTTATTTACTTTAGACTTGAACACAACCATATTGTAGTCAGCCGGAAAGCAAGAAAACGGAAGACAATTCCACAGGCGTGCAGTTCTAAGAAAGAAGCTTTGTTCATGGAATCTACGTTTAGGTTTAGGCACAGATAAAGAGTGGGGGAAATTATTGATAGTGTTTACAGCTAGACGAGTGTTTCTTGTGAAAGTTTGGCGAGGGGGGGACCATAGATTGAAGCTCAGTTGAACACTTTCCATGAAAATAACGATACATCAGAGACAAACTCGCAACATCTCTTCTGTGAGATAGAGGTTGCAAGGAGGAGAAAAGGACATCTCCTACGAGGCTACGAAGTCTATTTTGAACTCTATCAAGGCAGGACAAGTCCTTTCTAGCAGCTCCTGCCCAGATGTGGCAACAGTATTCCATCCTTGGACGTACCTGGCTCTTATATAGATAGAGAATAGCATCAGCAGTGAGATATCTACTGGATCGATAGAAAGATCCCACCATTTTTCCAGCGGCCTTGGCAACAGATTTGATATACGTGTTCCATTTAAGATCAGGAGTAATGGTCAAGCCCAGAAGCTTATCAAAACTTGAGGCCTCCTGAAGACGAGAGCCATTCATTTCAATTGATGACAAATGTGGATTAGAATGTTGATGATGTAAAGAGAGAAGCTTGGTTTCAGATGCATTAAAAGTAACCAGCCACTCCTTTCCCCATTGTACTACGTGCTCAAGATCAGAGGAGAGAGAATTGGAGAGAACTTGGTCGTTTACTGTCTTAGATGTGGTACCATAAATGGTAGTGTCGTCAGCATAAATGTCTACAAATGATGTAAGGATATGATTTGGAAGATCATTAATGTAGATCAGGAAAAGAGTTGGGCCCAGGATGGATCCCTGAGGGACACCGGCATTAATACTGTGAGCTTCTGATTTTTGCCCCTCAACTACTACTCTTATGAACCTATCAGAAAGAAATGATTTAATAATTGAGAAGACTTTTCCAGCTATACCATAGCTAGCGACCTTATGAAGTAAACCTTTGTGCCATACCCTATCAAAGGCTTTAGATATGTCAAGAGCAATTGCCCTAGAAAGATTGCCACCGTCGAGAGATTTGCTAATCCTATGCGATATAATTGTAAGCACATCTTGGCCATGTCAAACGATCAACCTGTCAAAGTTATGCTTTGATGATATGTTAGAAGGCAAAAGAAGCAGAGGAGAAGGTGAAGAGAAAATGTTTTTGATTGGACATTTCTCAACAGTTGGGCATCCATCAACCAACTTGCCCTAAGAATAGCGAAGAACGTAGATTCGCAATCCGCACTAAGCGGAAGATTCGACGCATGATGAGTAGAGGAGAAAATCTTCCGGTATCTTAGACCCTCTATAGTGAAGGGGTAGGATTTTGCTGCTAGTGTAATGGGCATTGGAGCACAATCAATTGTAAATTAAGCAAAGGGATGCAACGCGGCAGCGATATGACAGGGATTGGAGTTTGGCAGGTAGCGCGGGACTTATTAGGTTACCTATTCTTTTTATTCACTATCAAAAGAGGAGGGTACTAGGGATTAGTGCACCAGCCCAAATTTAGCAACAATACTCCATGCGGGGAAAATGGTTTCTTTACAGACATAATAGCAGGCTGCCCGATGTTGCCCGGTCGTAAAATACGCTTAAATATGATATTTTAATTTATGCAAATTATGTATTTATTATTATAAGAGTCCATTCTCTATCGATTATTATATCAATGAAAACATGACTTCGTTGCCATGATCTGGAATCGAAACCAAAACAACCGTATGTTTTACCATCTGAGCCACGTCCATGCGCATATAAAAAGATTTTTAAAAAATAATGTTGGTTAACGTATAAATGTATATTTGCGCATGTTTACAAGAGCGATTTAAGTGGGGACCAGAGCGTCAGTGATTGAAAGAGAAAAGCTTTATTTTAGATACATTAAAATTAACCAGCCACCTTTTTCCCCATTGCACCACATGCTCAAGGTCATAACGGAAAATCAGATAGATCTTGGTCATTGCTGGCATTTGAAGTGTTGCTATAGATGATAGTGTCGCATGCATAAATGTCTACGAATGATCTAGGAATGTGATTTGGGAGATCTTTAATGAAGATCAGAAAGAAAGTTGGGTCCAGGATGTAACCCTGAGGGACACTAAAGTTGATACTATGAGATTCTAATTTATTCGCATAAAGAAACTACTACTCTTATAAACCTATCAGAGAGAAAGGATTTAATAATTGAGAAGACATTTCCAGCTATACCGTAGGTGGAAATCTTGTGAAATAGATCTTTATGCCATATCTTATCAAATTCCTTTAATATGTCAAAAGCTATTGTTCGAGAAAAGAAAACCCCATCAATAGGTCCCACTTTGTCAAACTCAACCCCCTGTCCCATCGCCGCAATGTCGAATCTCTATGCCTGTTTTACAAGTATTTTAATGAAGTGTGCAATGATGAACTCGTTGCACTTGTCCCACTTCGACGTAGATATCCCTGATAAGCCTGTTTAGCAACATAATCACACCCCTTCATTGTTGAGGTCCGTAAATGCCAGAAAGCTTTTTACTCTAATAGTTTATTCCCTTGAACAGCTAGACTTGGAAATTCCCTTCCTGCTACCTGGTTCCCTGACTGTACTGATTTGCAGAAGTTTAAATGCAATGTAAACCAACATTTTAATCTTTCCTAGGCAGGGTCCCAAATAGTACCTATTTACTATGCCTCCCGACGGGACAAAGTTAAACATCAGGGTCGTTTTTAACGTGGAGAAAAGGTACAAAAATAAAAAATAAATGTCTCAGTCGTGAAGGACTGATCTTCCACCGAAAGAGAACAAGAAATGAAAGTGCAGCTTCTGTAGAACAGATACTAAACTTGTTACATGATAAGGGCTGTCCCCTTTTCATGTAAGTATAAAATAGAGAGATTTAGTTAAAATGAAAATGAAATAGCATAGACGAAATTCGAACCTCGTAATTTAGGTTTAGAAATAGATTACGAGAGAGAATTAGCAATGGAATGTGAAAACAAACTATTGTTTAGCTTAGAGATAAAATAGTTTCAAGAAAAGAATGTGCATTGTCAATTCTGTTATGAAAAATTCAATTGAGGAATGCAACTACAAGTTAATAAACATGTTTTTAACATATTGGAAATATAGGTTACTGGGAATATAGGTTTAAATTCCTTTTGTAAACACAGGAAAAAGTTTTGGACACGCATTTCCAGAACACGTGAAAAAAGACACATGTTTTAACATGTGTATGACGTCATGGAAAATGGGAAGTTTTCGATATAGTTAGAAACTTTAGAGAAACTGAGGGAGAGTCAGAGGGAATTTGAGGACGACAGACGATAATCTGCAGTTGGGATTCGAACGTCTAGAAGCGAGACGGTAACTTTTGAAACTTAGAATGTGTAGCTTTGAATTCTTGACTCAGAAAACCACGGCCGGTCGTGAGAAGAAATAAACCCATCATGTGTTTTTATAAACGTCGTCTTTGTGTTGTAATTTTACCAAAAGGTAAAGTGAAAATTGTTGTATATGTCTTATGTATATCATGTGGTTTAAAATGTCTTTACATACACATCTTACATACACAATATGAACACTAAGACTGTCTCAACACTATCTCCTCACTCAAAGAGCTTCTACACTTCTAAGTATGAACATTTTTAATATATATGAATCTTCATAACACGAACAATCTCTCTTACAACAACATCTCTCCCTAAGACTCTCTTACTAAGACTGCGTTATTAATAAGACCTAATAACAACAACAAGAAAAGAATAATTATAATAATAATAATGAACTATATATATAACACACTTTGATCTTGGCCCCCCAAAAAGGGTCCCAAATAGTAGCCCTTACCTTCAAGTGGCGAGATGCCTTGTTAAGGGCGAAGATACAGGATGTACAGTTCTGTATTTTATTTATTTACGGACTGTTATCTTCATCTTTATAATTGTTGTTGTTGTTTCACCACGTTTAGGCCAACCCATCCTCTGGCCTTCTTCGGGTGATTAACTGCGACAAGATAGAAATGCTGAGTCTTCTAATTTTATCCCCAGTATATACCGCCTTCCATAGTCGTTGTCTCTCCACGTTTTTTTGGGCAACTAATCCTCTGGCCTGCTTTTGGATGGGATTGAAACTGCTATGTTCAAACAATGCTCACCCGATTCAACGCCTATAGTCACTGTGCCACGGGCTCCGAGGTTCTGTATTGTTAATATTAGTCGTGTGCGTTTGTGGGTGAGTGGGGCATCTTACCTGCTGTTGGTTCGATTATATCGTCGGATCCAGATCGATTGCTGTCATCCATAGTGAACGACGTGTGAGCAGTGAAATGGACATTGAAGCCGGCCCCGGTGTAGTAGGAGCTTGTCGACACGAATCTGATCAGTAGTTCAGAACCATGCGAATAGTAAAAGCCGATATCCTGTTTGCCACAAAACCGTTCGCTGTGCGGATAGGCTGAAAAAGAAGAAAAGAATCCGTAAAAAAAAAGGCGTATACTTGTAGACTAAAATCCCATTCCCGATCGCAAAATTAATGACTTTACTTTTTTAAGCTATTACGTGTAAACACCCTAAAAACTTGACCGACAAAAAGCAATTAATTTAGAACTATACATTTTAGTCCGTTAAAAATGCATTAAAAACGTTTAAAACGCACTAAAAATGTTAAAAACGCATTAAAACCGTAAAAATGTTAAAAACGCATTAAAACCGTAAAAATGTTAAAAACGCATTAAAACGTTAACAACGCACTAAAAACGCTACAAACGCACTAAAAACGTTAAAAACGCATTAAAAACGCACTAAAAACGTTAAAAAAAGCACTAAAAACGTAAAAAAAAGAACAGGCGAAAGTTATAGATCGTTGACTTAGAATGACAAACTTTTGGAGTAAATGTGGTATTATGGCGACTACATTAAATATTAATCTCTATTAATCCCTAACTTTACATCGAACAAATACCATGGTACTTGGTTCGCTACACCTTATCATAAAGCTCGGTGCGCCTTAAAATAAAAAACGAAAATTGAAATATTGAATTTCAATTAAAACCAATGATATATAAAATTTATATAAAAATTAATAACATATCCACAAATTACGAAAAACAATACAATAGAAAAATAATTATTCATGAAAATAAGCAGGTAAAATTGCTTTTAGTTCAAATTTACATAAAAAAATTAATTGGTTTTTAGTGAAAATTCATTTTTTCGACTTTCGATTTTCAGTCTAATAACGAAGAAGCACCCAAATGTCCATACGAAATTTTAGGCAGATCGTCTCAGTAGATTCCAAGAAAAAAAGTTAAACTTGAGTCTTAATTCCTATTAATTTTTAACTGAGCATCGAACGGATACCATAATACATAGTTCGCTGCACCTTATTATAGCAAAAAGGCACAAAAATTTCAGCCAGATTGGATTAGTAATCTTTGAAGAAAAGATTTAGAGGGTGAATTAGTTTCATATATAAATCTCACGTGAAATGATTTCATCCCATTTCCAGATTATTCTAATATTTCAGAGTAAAATCAATTTCTTTTATCATTAACCATAAGTGCAATTTGGCAACATTGTAAAACTGTATCAGCGCGCGTGAAAATAGCAGCAGTCGAAGGAGAGATGGCTAGCGAAGACATTAGCAGCAGCAGACGTTTGAGCACGTATGCAAATTAGCAAGTATGCATGAGCTTAAAAATACTTCACATGGTCGGGAGAGAAAAAATGTGTACGCTGGGCGAGATGAACGTGTGGCCCAATGATGGCGGTGAGAGACTTTTAAGCTGGTGTCGAGACGGCGGGGTTTTGTTAATCTCATGGCAGATGAAATGAACAGAAAACAAAAAAACAAAAAACAAAAAACAAGCAAGCATTGTTTGAAAGTAATGGTAATAAACGACTTGTGTTAAAACACTAAAAAAAAAAAAAAAAAAGTCGAGTCGGGTTTCCTATTTATTTCCTTTGTTTGCTCTTTCGAGGGTACCAGATGGCGTGGGGGGGGGGGTTCGAGAAAGATTTGAGCGTAACGGCCACGTTACGAAACTACATGTAATCGCCTAAAAACGTATCAACCAATTTCCCAAACTGCAAAGTATTTGTCCCCCATAGCAAAACTACAATAAAATGCAACACTGCCCCGAGGAAATAAAATCATTTTTGTATCCTGATCCCTTCCTGTAAATTCTAAAATAAATGTTCTTTTTTATTTCCGCTAACGTTTCAGAATGTTCACACGTAATCGCTTTAAAAAGTAGTATCTCATTTTGGGGGCTGGTGAATATATTAATGATGTTAATCCTATCAAAACAATTTAAAGATATTGAGTTCTTAAATTGCGTCCACTCAAACTGCGCGGTTATCGATAAAGATGTTATTTAACACTGAAGTGTGACAAACCAACGAACATTGTATTTGAAATTCGAGTGTGACACTCATTGTTGGCAAGTTTTTCACCTTGAAGTAGTATTTTTTTTTAGCTCTTTACATCAAGTGGTTTCATGCCTTGTCTGGAACGATTTCTATAAAAAAAATTTACTCGTCCTGTAACGAGTATTCAAACAATTTATTCTATTAATTTAATCTGCAATAAAAATTCAACGCCAATTTTACGTCGAGGAAGTCTTTCAACCTATTTTGATTGTTTAAAAAATAGGAGATTGAAAAACCAGTTTAAAATAAAACAAAAAAGTAACTTTACTCACCAGTAATGGGTCAAACTGTATACAATGAATCGTTTATAATAATAAGTCTTCAGTATTAAACATTAGTCGATCCAAATAATCATTTTCATAACACTCTTTTTCTACGATTACACCACTTACTCTTGATCATCACTTTTTAATGATGAGTTTTTAAGCAAAAGTGCATCAAGTTTTCCGAACTATTAGCTAACATTGCTAATTGATATACAAAATAGATTCTTTGTGCTAAATCGCAAACCAATCCAACCCAAAATCAACAAACCAAACGAAAGAAAACCAAGCCACGCCAAACGAAACCAAGCGAAACAAGGTCATAGATTGTGTTGTCACATTAGCGGATTTCGCAACCTAATTGTTTTTGCAGACAAACGAAAGTAATTTACGCCAAAATCAACAAAACTAACTAAACCAAATCCCGAAAAACAAGGCGAAACTACACCAATCTCAAACACAGCGAAACTACGTCAGACAACGCCAAACAATGTCAAACGAGGCTAAATAAGGCGAAACTACACCAAGCAATGCCAAACAAGGCGAAACTACGCCAAACAAGATTAAACCAAACTAAACAAGACGAAACTAAGCAAGGCCAAAACCAAGCCAAACAAAACTAAAGTTAAATAAAGGCAAAGAAAACAAACCAAGCCAAACAAAGGCATAGATTTCTGTCCCATTAACAGATTTCGCAACTCAATTGTTTTCTCTGTTAAATGTTCTAACTTGGCCTAATTTTTTGCAATCGTGAAATACGGATGGCGAAATTTCGCTTCGGTGTAATTTTAGATGCACTGATAAGTGAAATGGATTTGTTTCTTCCGTTCCAAAGAATCTGACATCGACCTAATAAATATTTCAAAATTTCTAACAAATGGTGATGCTGATCCACCCTATTGCGTCACCACATGGACTCTTCCCGCCACCACGAATAGTTCTTCTATAATATAAATCTCACCTCTGTTTCAACGTATGTATGTCTGTCTGCCTGCCTTAAACTTTCGATAGAGGCGACCGATTTTCACGAGATCGGTATCATTTTAAAGCTCGACGTTTCGGATGAATAATATCGAAACATTGACTAAAAAAATTAATTCCTTCACCCTTAACTGGGCACTTTTCTCAAAGTAGAGGTCGCTTTTTTCGCCGATACTTTCGAAAGTCATTCCCCTTTTCGATTGTCTGGCTTTAATTTAAACCCACGTCACTTCCAGTTTGGCGATGGGCGCAATAGCAAAGACGTCACGTTTTTTTCACGTTCTTTTCTTCGCGGTACGAGTTCGAGCCTGCCTGCCTACCACTTTTTTTTTTTTTTTTTTTTTGCTCAACACATCTCCAAACACCCAGGCAACACTGGGCACCCAGGCTAATTATATATAAATACGATAGCGTGTGTGTTAGTTTGTGTCACGCTTATATCTTTTTTTCTTCCGAGTGACTGTCGTTTAATTGTTATGAACTTCTATTTCTTGTAATAAATAATTTTACCAAGAATTTTTCACAAGTTTTGGTTTGGGTTTCGATAATATCTGATGTCACTCAAGTCATATGGATATATATATATTTTATAAATCAGTAAGAATCGATAAAAAAAAATTGACTCTATAATAATACAATAGAAAAATGCGAGCATGAAAAGTAATATGGTAAAACTTAAACATGGAAAAGCAAAGGACTAGTTGTTAAAACTGGAAAAGAAAAGGACAAGATATTCTAGTAAAAAATATAAATCTATAACTTAAAATATTGCAGCATTAAGAATCGATTATATAATGTTATAAATTGCATTTAAAAAATTCTTAATGCTGCAATATTTTAAGTTATAAATTGTAATCCATGTTTTTTCAGGCTTCCAGTAAATTTACTAGTTCTTTGTTTAATTTCAGTCTTATTTTTTGCCCCCATAAACATAACACACACATGTGTAAAATAACAATGTATGGCACTCGTCTGCTTTCAATAGAATCCCCCAATTATCTCCCTTTCGTTCTTTCATTCTCTTTGTTTCACGTGTTACTTCTCTTTTCGCGAGAGCGGTGAATTGGTAGCAACACTAGTCACTGAATCGGCGTGGTTGCTATGGAAACCAGTCTTAAAAACGTCGCTCACCTCCTTAGGTTTTTTTACGATTTTGAACACCAGAAAATTCATCATAACTTTTGTTTTACTGAACGAAAATTGAAAATTATTTTATCCACAATATAGCTGAGAATGTGATCTATAAACTGTAATACTTGTTTGAAATTTGATCGAAAAATGAGTGAGCGGTGAAGCTTTAAAGCATTTCTAAATGACTAAAACTTCCACTTAACCACATATTCACGGTAGTGTTTGAATGAAACGAAATCTGCATAAATTAAAATATCATATTTAAGCGTATTTTATGACCGAGTTACGCCGGACGTTCGTGCTAGCTTAGATAAATACTTTTGCAGTTTTAACAAAAGAGCTACAATAATATCAGATCGTCTCCATTTACGCTGAACATCCACAGAATTCCAACATCAATATATTACATATGAAAGAGTCCACAGTGGAATTTCCACAGGTCCCGTTAGTAATACTAATGGCGGTAACAGAAAAAGTCGCTATAATTAATCTAGAAAAATATCTTGCAACCCATTATTTCTGTACTTGTTCTGAATGCACGCTCTTGTTAAATATGTGCTGTTATTTATTTTCGTCTCTTTAAAGGTCATAACTCAAATATTGGTTAGTTACAAACTTGAAAATCATGTTCCATAACAACTGCAAAATTTAGTCACATGGAAGCTCGTTGATGTAACTCAGCTATATGGTATTTTTTATATCAATTATTTAACTAATGGATATTAAGGTTATCAAGGCCAAAAATCCACTAGAGGATAAGGGTTAATGAGATAGAATGATTGTCAGTTGAATGATAAAGAGGGCTATGAACGTTTGGACCATGTGTAATAAAATACATATGAGCGCATATGAAAATAGCAGCAGCAGCCGAAGGATGGATGGCGAGCGATTGTATTAGCAGCAGGAGCAGCGGTTGGACGCGTATGCAAATCGGCAAGTGTGCGCGGGCTTGCGTCTGAAGAAAAAGAAAAGGGCACCACATGGTCGAGGAGAAACAAAGTTAACGCCGAAGGAAACGGTCTTATAAAGCGAAGGCAGGAATGGGCCGGCTGTGGCCAGCGTGCGGTAGGAAGACAGAAAAACGCTCGCCAGACGTAATAAACATGTGGCAGCGAGAGATTTAAGTGGGCGTCGAGACAGGGAGAAAGAAAAATGGTAATAAATGATTTTGTTAAAAAAAAGGAAAAAATGCCGACCCGGATTTTTATTTATTTATTTATTTATTTATTTTTCAGTTTTATTTTTATGAATAACTAAAGTAACGTGTAATGCAATGTAAAGTTACCGATGTTGTAGTATGCAAGGAAACCGTCCCATCGTAATGTGTTCCACAGATGAGTAGCCCTTATGAGGAAACTTTTCTCATGGAAATTTCGCCTGACACTAAATACATAGAGAAAGAAAGGAAAGTTTTTTGTGGTAGAAAGACGAGTTCTTGCTGTGAATGACTTGGTATTGGATCGAAGTCGAGCACATTCCTTGGGAATAACGGTAGAGCAGAGAGAGAGAGAGGCTAGCAACGTCTCTTATGCGAGAAAAAACTGTAAGGAAGAGAAAAAACATCTTCCACTAGATTGCGTAGTCGATTTTGTACCGTGTCTAGACAATAAAGGGTGATCAACCTACTTCTCTGCTGATTCCGGCATTGCTCCTTACGTGGACTTCTCATTGTCACTGCAATCAAGCAATGCTGGTTAAAGAGGCGCACGGTTGGTATTGTGCAACAGTTGCTTCAATATATATTCCCTGTGCAATCACCTTTACAGGGATATCCATTGTCTCTGGAGACTGCAAAGAGGCTCATGTAGTTTGGTTCGTTTATTAATTTCGTCTGGCTAGTATTCTTTTGCTTTTATGTTTAGTGTGTTTTGTATTGTTTTGTATTGTTTTATATGTTTTGTATTGTTTTATGTGTTTTCCAGTTGTGATGTGTGTGAACGTAGTTATTTATGTGGTCGTTCAGAATGGAACGCTGCTGTTAGAACGTGTTTACATGACGAACCATATGTAGCCAATTTTATTGTTGATAAAAGCAATTTGCTTTGCTTTATTGCTTGGCGGAATGATATCGTACAAATACAAAGAGGAATTTATATATACATATATATATGTGTGTGTGTGTGTGTGTGTGTGTGTGTGTGTGTGTGTGTGTGTGTGTGTGTGTGTGTGTGTGTTTATTTTGTTGTATTAAAAACGGTACAAGACGGATAAACGTCCTCACATTGTTTATGAGTTTATTCATAAACGGAGAAAGTGGTCGGGGGGGGGGAGAGATAAAAGAATAGGTGATAGAAACGGTGATGGCGAAGAAAGGTGCGGAGGGGGGAGAGCAGGAGAGAGAGAAAGAAGGAGTAGAACAGTCGAAGAGAAATAGGATTTGGAGCAAGTGAGGGGGAGCGGGCAAGAAGAGATGGTAATAGGTGAAGAGAGATAGAGATAGAAAAGCGAAAGAGACGGGAGAAAGAGTGCGAAAAGTAACCATAACATCCTATTTATTTTAGTTATTAGTGTTATTTTAAGTAAGAAAGTACTTTTTCGTGTTCACTACAATATTAATTTATTTGTTTCTTGCAAATTATACAGACTGTCCAAAAAGTCCTTGAAGGATTTTAAACATAAATAGATTCTTTATTTTTTATGCTATCTTTCTGTCATTTTAACAGAATCTGACTAAGACATTGGGAAGATTTTGTAAATAAAAATGCAACATTCAAACCATTTTGTTTATGCAAAATAATGTCTTTTAAATGTCGCATATTTTTGCTCTTTCCAAAACATTATTCATGACAGATTGCAGAATCTCTGGATTGCGATTTAGCTCCCCTATTTCTTTCCTGATTTGTGATGACGTTTCGAGGTCTCCCAGCGCGCGGAAGATAAAGTACAGCTCCTTGGTCTTCAAATCGACGCACAATGTTTCGAATTGAGTTGTAACTTGGGATATCACTTACATGAAAATGCCGTCGATAAGTTCTTTGAGTCCAAACAATTGACTCCTGATTTTTGTAAAATGATTTTACAACTCACGTACGTTGTTTAATACTACACTTTAACATAATTAATTTGCAAAATATTATCTGTAAAATATCTGAAATAAAGAAAAAAATAATCATTAATGGTAAAAGGACAAAGATTTTTAACACTTCAGTTACTTTTTGGACATCCTGTATTAAAGAATAAAATTACGATTTTCTTATGATAAAATATTAATCGAAATTCGCAAAAATTATTGTTAAAGTTCAGGGGAAGCGAGGTTGAGGGAAAATTTCTTTCGAGGCACGAACCAAAACAAAAACAACAACAACAAAAAAAAACACATTTGGGAATCGCTGCTTTAGTGGAATATATATATATATATATATATATATATATATATATATATATCACAAACTGTTCATTCTATTCATAATTTTCAATCCTCTCATAATATTCGTCATTACTCAACTCAAAATCTATTCAACCCTTCAAATGACTTTTGGCCTTGGTATCACCCATTAGCAAAACAAAACGAATTAAAAACGTAAACTCAAATCTGAAGTGAGCTTGAAGTCCGTCAATTCAGAAAAAAAAAGAGAAAAGTTGTTCAGGTCCTCCTGGTCGCATCTTCTCCATAACCTAACGATGAAGTTAAACGAAGCGATCTATTTACACAAAACGAACTGTAAACAGGTTCCACCACCCCATCGGAATTGTATCCACTCTCGTCTTCAGAGGTGACGCCTGCACTCACGCACACGCACACACACACACGCGCGCGCGCACACACACGTAAATCAGAAAGTTGGAAACGGCACAGTTCCAACCAAACAGTTGTACAAACATAATGAATTCCATAAGAAATTATTAATATTGGGCGTGGAAGCAGATTTGAGATGCCCTGGGGTCAGCAAATGAAGGTGGGGTCGGGCCATGTTAGAGTTGAGGAGAACAAAAAATAGGCGGTGAACATTTGATTAGGGTCAAGGAAATTGGATCGGAGAGACGCACGCGAGAACCATGTTTGGGATTTGTTTATACAATTTAGTCAACAAAATACGATTGGAATATTTCTTGTGGGAATTGTTTGGATATCAGTCAGAGGACGGTATTATAATTACAGGTTTCGTTTGGTTGTTTGGTTTTACGGCATATCAACCCTTTTGTGGTTATTTAATGCCGAATCCAGTTATTTTGGAAATATTATTCGTGTTGCATCCAATGTTATTTTGAAGGTTTTTAGTTTCAAGCTTTTTGTATCTTTAATCGCTAGTTTGTAGTGTTTGGTTTGGTTGTTCTGTAGTGGATTTTTTTCGTTCCTGTTCCCTGCAGAACATGAATGAGTTTTGCAATGGGGGAGGGGAAAAGGGTTATAGTATTAATGTTTGGTACATTTTAAGTTAGGAAAACAGTAAGCAAGTGGAGGAAAGAGAAAGAGGAAGAAGGAATGTGAACAAGGAAAGGGGGGAAGGTAGGTTGTTGTTTTTGCAGAACATGATTAAGTTTTGCAAAAGGAAGTAGAAAAACAAAAAAGCGTCAATGTTAGGTGCATTTCGACTCAGGAAGCCAATATCTTCAGACAGCCTGATCTGGTAGCACCAGTATGACTACAGAACCAGGACGATAATACTCACCCCATTAAACATAATACAATAAACTAGATTAGTAGTAATAGTGGTGGTAGTAGAAGTAGTAAGAGGAGGAGGAGGAGGAGGAGGATAACAGCAACAACAACAGAAAGAAAAGATTTCTCATAATCAATACATACTCATGTCGGGACCATCGAACACCTGTAGATAATTAAAACGGCATTTCGTATTATACTGAAGATCGAAGACAAGAAATTCCAGCTGGATCTTTTGGTCACTTGGGGCCTAAAAATACGAAAGTAAAACACAGAAAAAAACAAAATTAAAAATGAAAACATTGGAACAAAAATAACTAAAAAAATATATAATAAAAAAATACAAAAAGTTATTTCATGGAAAGTGTTCGAATGAGCTTCAATCTATAGTCCCCCCTCGCCAAACTTTCACAAGAAACACTCGTCTAGCTGTAAACACTATCAATAATTCCCCCCACTCTTTATCAGTGCCTTAACCTAAACGTAGATTCCATGAACAAAGCTTCTTTCTTAGAACTGCACGCCTGTGGAATTGTCTTCCGTTTTCCTGCTTTCCGGCTGACTACAATATGGTTGTGTTCAAGTCTAACGTAAATAAGTTCTTGATGAGCCGTTCCATATAAGTTATCAACTTTACCAAATTTTCATTACTAATGATTACTATAATGTCCAATTTCTACTGTACACTCTTTAACCCTTATCCTTGAGTGGCCTCTTGGCCTTGATAATGTGGTGATGCCTATGTAAAAAAAAAAAAAAACGAAAATAAAATAAAAACAAATGCAAAAAACCTTTCTCAACCATTGATTGCTATAATTAATAACACAATCTGAAATGTCATCGTTCTAAACTCGAGTGATTCACATTCACAGGCAACATGAATTGGAACAAATACATTAAAGACATTGCCAAGGCTGCTGCAAAGAATATGGGCTCCTTTTATCGTGCTAGAAAACTACCCACACCTGATAGTATCTTGCATCTCTACAAATCCACTATTCACTCATGCATGCAGTATTGTTACCGCATCTGGGTTACGCATCTACCGCTCTTACTCTTAGACGGCTTCAAAAAAGAGTATGCAATCTAATAGGTTATGCATCATCAACAAAGCTCCAACCTCTGTACCATCACCGTAATGTTGCCTCCTTGTGCTTTAATTGAATGTATTCCGACGCCCTTGTAAACAACCGTGTTTCCTCGATGTAAATAAACCAGACAAGCATCAAAAACAAAAAAAAACAAAAAAAAACAAATAAAAATAAGATGAAAACAAACAATACAAAGTAAAAACAAAGCTGTAAAAAATATGCGTGCATAGATTTCATATCTGTTAGTCATGGAGATTTGATATTTGTATGTCTGAAGCCGAAACTATACTATTGCATTAAAGAATAGGTCAAAATGCGTAAAGTTAAGCGTACATTGATCAACGATGATCAACGATCACCCTACTTTTGATGGCCTTGTCCCTAACTTTAAAATTTTGTTTTCTATTATTTGCCAATAAAACAATTATAGGTCATAGCATGTGCCTATTAATTTGCCTCTCCACGAGGACAGGGCGAGACACAAGGTCGAGTTTTAATGTTGAGAAAATTGAACTTTTTAAAAGTTGAATTTTTTTTTACAAAGGAGTCACCACTTATCAAGGCCTGGAGGTCGCTCGAGGATAAGAGTTAAAGAGTGTACGGTAGTCCATGGTAGTAATCGTTAGTAGTGGAAATTTGGTAAAATTGGGTTACTTGAGGACATGGCTCATCAAAAACTTGTTCATGTTGGACTTGAAGACGATCACATTGTAGTCAGTTGGAAAGCAGGCAAATGGAACAGAGTTCCACAGGTGTGCAGTTCGAAGAATGAAGCTTTGTTCATGAAATCTACGTTTAGGTTTAGGAACAGATAAAAAGTGGGGGAAATTGTTGATAGTGGTTTCAGTTAGACGAGTTTTTTCGTGAAAGTTTGACAAGAAAGGGACCACAGACTGGAGCTCAGTCGAGCACTTGCCATGAAAATGATAATAAAGCAGAGAGAGGCTTGCAACGTCTCTTCTGTGGGGAAAGGGTTGCAGGGAAGAGAAAAGGGTACCCCTACTAGGCTACGAAGTCTATTTTGAACATTGTCAAGGCAGGATACAATGATTCTAGCAGCTCCTGTTCAGGTGTAGCAACAGTACACAATCATTGGACGTACTATAAGGAGATATCTACTGGAGCGATAGAATGATCCAACCATTTTTTCAGTCAAGAAGGATTTCTTCTTCACTGAAAACATGTAATGCCGTATTAAAGCATAAAAATATGACTTTATTCTCCTCAAATAACACTTGTACCGTTTAAGATTTTAAAAGTCACGTGACATTATCGAATAATCCAATCACATAAGAAAACATCGATTGATTTTGATTGGTGACAAAAAGAGCGGAAGAGTTTCCGTCATCATTTGGTTCAGAGTTGGAACGAGCACCTGTCGCCATTTGTCAGCGTTTCTGCTTTCATGGGAAGAAGACTTTAACTTCAGATCAACAAGTGCAAAAAAAAAAAAAAAAAAAAAAAAAACGCGCCAAACCAGGACGAATAGATTTCAAAGAGATTTTGTTCTCTTTTTTAATTCGTATTTTTCTCTTCACATCTGGCGAGTTAGTTTCTTGGGAAATCTTTTATATAAATATACAAATGCATACACAGACACACGTCTCTCTCTCAGTCTCACACATTATATATATATATATATATATATATATATATATATATATGAGAGAGAGAGAGAGAGAGAGAGAGAGATGTTGTTTTGTTTTGGTTTTAGCGATATGTTTTGAATGAATTCAATCATTTACGAAAGTGCATTTTTACTTAAATGCGAGTTAGTAATAATTTTCCCTTTTAACCAATTTGGTACTCCCACATGGGGAGCGGTATATATATATATTATTTTTAAAATGTAATATCCACTAACATGTGTTTCGTCGTCTAAGACTCATCAGAGTGAGCAAATAGTTAATAAAACATGTTAAAAAATACTTTGAAAAAGAGTTAAAAACATTTAATCTGAAAAGGAAACACTAAAAAAGTTGATAGTCCTTAATCCGCAGAGTTTCGAAGAAATACTTTCCTTCTCATCAGAGGGTAGGAATTAGCAAAATGCGGGATCAGATTTTGCATACAAAAGTATTTGATGAAACTGCAAGTAAGTCAAAGATCTTACTTGATAACAAAAAGTGAAGCAGAAGGAATATGGTGAAGAAAAGTGTGATTACACGTGAATGGATAGTCTGGTGAAGGGTAAAGTATCCAATCACGGTAAAATCCAAAAATGTAAATCCAAGAAAGTTAATTAAATTTCCATTCGCACAAGTAAAATCCAAGGAAATAACGTAATTAATATATATATATATATATATATATATATATATATATATATAGTAATTTATAAAATATATATGGCGATTAAGCTACACTGAATATTCTGCGTTTCATCCAACTATAGGATTCGTCAGGCTTATGCGCGAATTCTGTCGTTGCTTCTTGTTTTTATACATGTTGAGGATTACTAGTTGGCCAATCAGCTTTCTAGTATCCACCGCGCCCCTTCCTACCAGCCAATGGGCATGCATTTTATCAAACAAAGGATCTGTTTTAGAGCTAGGTTAGTGGTTTTAGGTGGCCGTTCTGCTTTTTTTTTTATATACCTGTAAATATACCTATGTGTACACAATAATGCACATATATATATATATATATATATACACACACATGCGTGTGATCGTTTATGTATATTCATGTTTATTTAATTTATTTATTTGTTTGTTTTCTATTGTTATTGTTAGTTTTAAAGCTATTTTGTATCGCTATCCTAGAGTAAGGTTTATTTTGTGAACACAGTTGTTTGCTATTTCCCGCCTACAGTTTAATAGATTTTGAGGTTCTTTAAAGTACAGGATAGAAAATTTTTCATGGAGGCATAATTTACATGGGTCGTCTAAATGTCTGCATGTGGTAGCTTGTCTTATTATTTTCCATTCGACTACCGGCGAATATCCGCTTTCTTTGAGTTCCCAGTATTTATTCGCTAGTGTTGTTTTTATACGGTGTTTTTTTATTTTTGAATGTGCTTTTGTGGTCATAGTATCGGGTTTTGAAATCTAAGGAAGTCATGCCTATGTAATATTTTTTGTTATTCGGGTTTTCTTTTGCAAATATTGTTGCTTGATAGACTACGCTATTTGTTAGACATTTGTTTTGGACTGGGCAAAGTGTGCGGTGTCTACAATTGCATTTATCTTGTTCGTTATTAGTATTTTTATTTATGGTATGGTTGTACTTGTCCGGGGTTGGTTTGTTATTATTATTATTATTATTATTATTTCTGCTAGTGTTGTTTTTATTTCTGTCCTGGTGTCTACTTTTTTTATTGTTCATTTTGTTGTTGTTTACATTGTTTTCATTTAGTATTTTGTTATTATGTGCCTTAATTATCCTCTCTAAATTTTCGCAACAACTGTAAGATAACTTCATATATTCGTATAAAAACAACACTAGCGAATAAATACTGGGAACTCAAAGAAAGCGGACATTCGCCGGTAGTCGAATGGAAAATAATAAGACAAGCTACCACATGCAGACATTTAGACGACCCATGTAAATTATGCCTCCATGAAAAATTTTCTATCCTGTACTTTAAAGAACCTCAAAATCTATTAAACTGTAGGCGGGAAATAGCAAACAACTGTGTTCACAAAATAAACCTTACTCTAGGATAGCGATACAAAATAGCTTTAAAACTAACAATAACAATAGAAAACAAACAAATAAATAAATTAAATAAACATGAATATACATAAACGATCACACGCATATGTGTGTATATATATATATATATATATATATATATATATATATATATATATATATATATGTATATGTGCATTATTGTGTACACATAGGTATATTTATAGGTATATAAAAAAAAAGAAAAAAGAAGCAGAACGGCCACCTAAAACCACTAACCTAGCTCTAAAACAGATCCTTTGTTTGATAAAATGCATGCCCATTGGCTGGTAGGAAGGGGCGCGGTGGATACTAGAAAGCTGATTGGCCAACTAGAAATCCTCAACATGTATAAAAACAAGAAGCAACGACAGAATTCGCGCATAAGCCTGACGAATCCTATAGTTGGATGAAACGCAGAATATTCAGTGTAGCTTAATCGCCATATATATTTTATAAATTACTAACTAGCTCTACCTACGTATTGAGCACTTTTGAAGTAAATACTTAAAGTTTACGCATAAATCTATAATCTCGTATAGTAAATTTATGTGAATAAATGAAATAGTTATATATATATATATATATATATATATATATTACATTTATTTATACAAACATTGATGGCTACATATGTGCATACATGTTTCTGTAATCACCTGCGTTGGGGGATTACGTCTTCAGGCCAAGAATTATAGTCGATAACTGATATTTCAAACAGAAACATTTTCTTATTTCGTTTACAAAGTTAGAATGTAACATGGGTGGGGGTTATGAGCCGGGAGAGGATAAGTGAGGTCTTTGAAGATAATAAACATTATATATATATATATATATATATATATATATTCCCTTTTTAAGTTTATCAATCCCATCGTTTGGTTTTTACGGCATAAGGTACTTGAGAATTTAGTATATTTGTCTCGCAGTCAGCAAATTAAAAACATTCCTTGTGGCCATTGAGTACTGACCGGTATCCCTATTTACAATGCCTCCCCACGGGACAGAGTTAGATACCAGGGTCGTTTTTTAACGTGGAGAAAAGGAACAAAAATAAAAATTGTCTCAGTCGTGAAGGATTTCTCCTCCATTGATAGAGAACAAGAAATTGAAGTGCAACATCTGAAGAACAGATGTATTTATTTGCTTCCCCACTGAGAAAATTAGGCACAAGGCCGTTTTTTAATGTGGAGATGGGGGGAGGGAAAGGGGGTACCAGCTCCCGAGAGGTGGGAAATGGGAGCTGGATTAGAAACTGTTGGTATGAAGGGTTGCCCCTTCAGTGACCAAGTTCAGATATGTGGGGTTACCCCCACATATGGTCTTTGCTAGTCATGGCTGGTCTTTGCTGGTCATAGCTTTGCAGTATCTGTCGGAACAGATGCTACACTTTGATCTTGTCCCGAAGGCCAAGTGTATATGCTATCCACACACACACACACACACTTGAAGCAAACATACGCTTATACTTATACTCAGTTGATACACAGTGTTCGCTGTATTTTACTCGCACACACGCACCGAAAACAAACAATAACTATAACGACACACAAGAATAAAATTAAAATAAATTAAATAAATAAATAAAATAAAAAATAAATAAACAAATAAAAATATAAAAATAAAAATAAACATAAAACCCCGGAAGGTATCAACCTTATCATGCATACATATATATAAATACACGTATAAACACCCGTGTATATACACACACACACACACATAGACGCACATACACATACATAGACACACATATACACACATACATAATGCTCACATACAGTTATAATCTGTTTATATTTATACTCACATACGCAGTTATATCAATGCACCGACCCTCAAACACATACATCCATCTACACACCTGGTTATTATATATTATGACTTATTATACCAAAACTAATAATGTTAATCCCACCAACAATCCCAATAATAATAATTTCTATAATATTGATAATATTAATAACACCAACAATATCAATAATAACAACAATAATAAAACCTGTGGACCCTAACCGGATACACGTCTCGATAAAATATATATATATATATATATATATATATATATATATATACATACACACATGTACAGACACATACACATATATATGCATACATATACGTATAACATATACATGCACACGCATACCAGCATACATACAATATATACACACACAGTCAGACTGTCCGCAGGTCCAGACACACATCCCCATCTATACGTGCCCCCAAATCTCCACAGATATATACGAGACACATATACATATAGATATCAATATGGACTCACGTATATACTTACATATATATATATATATATATATATATATATATATACACATGGACACACAGATACCAGCTGACTCACAACGTATAAAAACACAGCAATACACGCACAAATACAAAAACCTTTTTTAATAATAAGGTGCCATTTAACTTCCGTAGTGTGCTAACCCTTATATACGAAACAGCGTATTATTATAGTTTACTCGGCCGTATATATACATACATAAGATACGTATATACCCAGACACTCATACATTCTTGTAATATACATTATTATAATCATCGTATACGAGACAGCCTATTTTAATATATACATATATATACCTACAAACATATATATACCTACAAACACATGCATATATATATATATAGACACACATATATATACATATAGACACACACACATACATAGATACACATATACATACATATTTACACAAAGTACAGACATATATATGTACACTGCCACCAAATGATACATCTAAAATAGAAATATGAATGAACTCATCACTACATAATTCTTTTTATCAACCCCCACACGCATAGTTATATTACCCGCTTGTTACTTTTTTCTAAGTTGTACTTTTTTTTACTACGTAAAAATTAATAGTGAATTCAGCTTGAAGTCCATAGGTCTATCCTCAGATTTAGCAAGCACTCCATCGAGGTTGACACAGATATACATAAGATATATAACGATATAATAATAATATATAATAAAATATGACAAAAAAATCAGAGCATTTAGGTTATAAGTATAAATGCTCATATATTGTAGTACTTACCTTTATCTTTATTCATTCCCCTTTGTTTCTTTATTTTTTTATTTTTCCTATCCACGTATATATATATATACATACAGATCATATACACATACATGCACACACCCAAAAATATCCATATGCATACATTATTTCGAGGTTCACCCAACAATCTATTACCCGTTTGGTTCAAGTATACTATCATACAGGTATTTATTTAGGTTAGTAATGTTATAAGTGCTTGAGAAAATAGAATGTTAAGCGAATTATGTAATCCATCCTTGTTTTATCGTTATTTTCATGGCAGGTGCTCGTCTGAGCTCCAATCCCTGGTCCCCCCTCGCCAATCTTTCACGAAAAACACCCGTCTAGCTGAATCCACTGTGAAAAATTTCCCCCACTCTATATCTGTGCCTAAATCAAAACGCAGATTCCATGAACAAAGCTTCTTTCTTAGAACTGCACGCCTGTGGAACTCTGTTCCATCTGCCTGCTTCCCTCCGGACTAACACTTGGATGTCTTCAAGTCTAATGTTAACAAATTCCTAACGAACCGCCCCCTTAAGTAAACACTTCATCAAATCTCCACACTAACGTAATGTACTTGCAATAACCCTTATCACTGAGTGGCTTCCGGGCCTTGATAAGTGGTGATCACTGTGTAAAAAAAAAAATACAGGTAGGATCATAGTTAAGAGCTCACTCATCCTCTTTTGGGGAGGTTATTCGATGGGGTCAAATCGTTGAACTTTGACCTCTTAACAGCCAAATTTCTGACCGAAAACCGATCACAAAGATTTTCCAAAATCCCAGTACCCTGTATATCAAATTTCGAGTCTGTAGATTGAAAATTGAGTTATTGCGTAGAGAAATGTATACAGATACACACACAGACACGTTCACTTTTATATATAGATATACTAACAGTTCAGCCCAGCTTAGCTCGGGTCTTATGTACTGTTGATAATTTTATCTGCATATATATATATGAAGACTGAAGGATCGGTCGAAAATTATGTACTTATGAAAAAAGTTTTTTAATTTTTTTTCATAATATTATTTTGTATTCCTGCACGTCACCAATTAAAAACGAATAAAGAAAAGTTATAAGCTTTTATACTTTTCGCATTCTTTTTTATTCATATATATATATATATATATATATATATATATATATATATATATATATATATATATAAAGCTGAACGTCTGTGTGTGTGCCTGGTCACGAATAGGCTCCTATATGGTTGACTATTATAGAAAACTGATCACATATAATGATAGAAGATGTATCGAGACACAAGAATGGGTATGTTTGATCTGGCATAATGATGATTCATTAAGATTGTGGGGTCTGCATACGCGCCTAGTCTACAAAGTATGGAAATAAAAAATAAAAATAACGTTTACAAGTGTTTTCGATATATATGTACATAATACTTTGATAAGTATGTTT
>NC_136499.1:130264916-130299916 GCF_053919585.1 Euprymna scolopes | reverse complement strand
ATACATTCATACACACACATGCATACATACATTCATACACACACACATGCATACATACATTCATACACACACATGCATACATACATTCATACACACACATGCATACATACATTCATACACACACACATGCATACGTACATTCATACACACACACATGCATACATACATTCATACACACACACATGCATACATACATTCATACACACACACATGCATACATACATTCATACACACAAACATGCATACATACATTCATACACACACATGCATACATACATTCATACACATACATACATACATTCATACACACACATGCATACATACATTCATACACACACACATGCATACATACATTCATACACACACATGCATACATACATTCATACACACACATGCATACATGCATTCATACGCACATATGCATACATGCATTCATACATACACACATGCATACATGCATACACACATGCATACATGCATTTATACATACACACATGCATACATGCATTCATAGATACATACATGCATACATGCATTCATACATACACACATGCATACATGCATTCATATACACACATGCATACATGCATTCATATACACACATGCATACATGCATTCATATATACACTCATGCATACATGCATTCATACATACACACATGCATACATGCATTCATACATACACACATGCATACATGCATTCATACATACACACATGCATACATGCATTCATACATACACACATGCATACATGCATTCATACATACACACATGCATACATGCATTCATACATACACACATGCATTCATACATACACACATGCATTCATACATACACATATGCATACATGCATTCATACATACACATATGCATACATGCATTCATACATACGCAGATACACATTCATACATACGCAGATATACATTCATACATACGCAGATATACATTCATACATACGCAAATATACATTCATACATACGCAGATATACATTCATACATACGCAGATATACATTCATACATACGCAGATATACATTCATACATACACATATGCAGATATACATTCATACATACACATATGCAGATATACATTCATACATACACATATGCAGATATACATTCATACATACACATATGCAGATATACATTCATACATACACATATGCAGATATACATTCATACATACACATATGCAGATATACATTCATACATACACATATGCAGATATACATTCATACATACACATATGCAGATATACATTCATACATACACATATGCAGACATACATTCATACATACACATATGCAGACATACATTCATACATACACATATGCAGACATACATTCATACATACACATATGCAGACATACATTCATACATACACATATGCAGACATACATTCATACATACACATATGCAGACATACATTCATACATACACATATGCAGACATACATTCATACATACACATATGCAGACATACACATATGCATACATACATTCATACATACACATATGCATACATACATTCATACATACACATATGCATACATACATTCATACATACACATATGCATACATACATTCATACATACACATATGCATACATACATTCATACATACACATATGCATACATACATTCATACATACACATATGCATACATACATTCATACATACACATATGCATACATACATTCATACATACACATATGCATACATACATTCATACATACACATATGCATACATACATTCATACATACACATATGCATACATACATTCATACATACACATATGCATACATACATTCATACATACACATATGCATACATACATTCATACATACACATATGCATACATACATTCATACATACACATATGCATACATACATTCATACATACACATATGCATACATACATTCATACATACACATATGCATACATACATTCATACATACACATATGCATACATACATTCATACATACACATATGCATACATACATTCATACATACACATATGCATACATACATTCATACATACACATATGCATACATACATTCATACATACACATATGCAGATATACATTCATACATACACATATACATTCATACATACACATATGCATTCATACATACACATATGCATTCATACATACACATATGCATTCATACATACACATATGCATTCATACATACACATATGCATTCATACATACACATATGCATTCATACATACACATATACATACATACATACACATATGCATTCATACATACACATATACATACATACATACACATATACATACATACGTACATACATATATACATACATACGTACATACATATATACATACATACGTACATACATATATACATACATACGTACATACATATATACATACATACGTACATACATATATACATACATACGTACATACATATATACATACATACGTACATACATATATACATACATACGTACATACATATATACATACATACGTACATACATATATACATACATACGTACATACATATATACATACATACGTACATACATATATACATACATACGTACATACATATATACATACATACGTACATACATATATACATACATACGTACATACATATATACATACATACGTACATACATATATACATACATACGTACATACATATATACATACATACGTACATACATATATACATACATACGTACATACATATATACATACATACGTACATACATATATACATACATACGTATATACATACATACATACATACGTATATACATACATACGTACATACATATATACATACATACGTACATACATATATACATACATACGTACATACATATATACATACATACGTACATACATATATACATACATACGTACATACATATATACATACATACATATATACATACATACGTACATACATATATACATACATACGTACATACATATATACATACATACGTACATACATATATACATACATACGTACATACATATATACATACATACGTACATACATATATACATACGTACATACATACGTACATACATACATACATATATACATACGTACATACATACGTACATACGTACATACATACGTACATTCATATATACATACGTACATTCATATATACATACGTACATACATATATACATACGTACATACATATATACATACGTACATACATATATACATACGTACATACATATATACATACGTACATACATATATACATACGTACATACATATATACATACGTACATACATATATACATACATATATACATATTTACATACATATATACATACATACATTATATATACTACCAGGCTGCTCGGCGTTTCTTTGTCATAAAATATGCATAAACATTAACTTTCGATTCATACAGAATCCGATACATGTGCAAGCAAGTATTATGAGTTTTTTTCTATTAAAAAGTTCACTTCTTGGAAGTAAAAAAAAAAAAAATACTCGAGCTGAAATCGAAACCAAAACCTTTAGACAGTGGGTTTATTACGATAACCATTAAGTCAGCTTGACACGTTTTACAAAAGTATTTTCAAAGCTCTTTATTTTTGACGTAAGAAAACCTTCAGGTGAACGATTCACGCATGCGCATTCATGAAACAGTTGATAGACGGTATAAAATCCGATGATCCCCCTTCCACGTACTAACTTTTTTAATTTCCACCCTTTACCCCCCCTTTTTTTCGGATGAAAACTGATTAAAATGTTTTCCACGTATCTGAATATCCTATACACAAAATTATCAGTCTATAGATCAAAAATTTGCTGAGTATATAGGTTGAGAAGTGTCCTCACACATATTCTCACTTCTGTAGATATATAGATTGGTATGGGTCGTAACATTTGTTTGCTTACAAGAATAAAATGTTAAAAAAAATTAACATTTCTAGTATTGCATTATTGAGCTACTTAAATGAACTTGTGTTGTTAATCTTTATATTTGAATAAAAAATTTTACATCAAAATGGTTTCTAAGCAACACATACAAATGAAGCCCCTTCACTAAAAATATATCAACAGTTATCGATATGAGAATATAAAAGTTGAGCACAAACCTTCAAGTGATAAAAGCAATCCGTATGGCCTCCGTAAGGTTTTGGGTAACCCGGACTGGAGAGAAAGCCGGGTGTGTTTATATTTGTCATGTTGCAATAATCCATTGCAGATTTCACTACAGAAAAGAAAAAAGAAGAAAACAAAATAAAAATTATTAATAATATCACAAGATACAACACACACAAAAAGATGTTTTATTTAAACGCTAATCGATTGTATAAACCATCAGAATGCATATTGGAATGGAGCCGTAAATCGATGGCAAGATTTAATGCTATCAAAACCAAGCTTCTTTCCTTTAACAATTACAAGAAACTTTCTATACTACTGATAGTCAGGACTTATAACACCCTGAGAGCTCTTCCATCAAACTCATCGGGTTAACATCCACAGGCAACATGAACTGGAAAAAACACATGGAAGATATTGCAAAGTTGCTGCAAAGAAGATAGGTCCTCTCTATATTGTCAGAAAATTATATTCGACGGCATCCTGTATCTGTACAAAGCCAACATTCTCCCATGAATGCGGTGTTATTGCTACAATCTAATAAGTCCCGCACTATCAACCATGTTCCAACCTCTGTCCCATCGCTGCAGTATTAAATCTCTGTGCTTGTTTTACAAGTACGTGACTAGAATGTGCTTTGATGAACTCATCACACTTGACCTACATACCCTGACAAATCCGTTTAGCAACAAAATCCCACCCTTTCACGGTAGGGGTCCCTACATGCCGGAAAGCCTTCTATTCTAATACCAATTTTCTTCGGACTTCTAGATTTTGGAATTCCCTCTCTGTTACGTTTCCTGGCTGTAGTTACATGCAAAATATAAAATATAATCTCCTTGCATAGTCATCGGTTGATATGATCCTAAATAGTAGCTCATTACGTCCCATTACCAATATGGCTTGTTGGAGGTGAACATGAATTAAAAATACAAAAATAAATTACTTAATGACTTACAATAAACAAAAAATCTAATTTAGCGCATTTGATTTGCACGTTCATACTTAATTATTGGAAATAGAAAATACAGACACACACATTCATATATATATATATATATATATATATATATATATATATAATTTTTTATTATTTGGGGTAGACAGTTACATATGGTCGCTACAAATAGCCATCTGTTTCAGTCAAAGAGACTTCATCAGGCGACCTGGAACCTCTCGACGCCAAAAAGATAAACCTTTTGGACACCTCAAACCGGTATATATATATATATATATATATATATATATATATATATATATATATATATATATATATATATATATATATATATATATATATATAAGAATAAAAAAGCATTGGAAATGCAAAAGGATATAGGGATGGTATGCCAAAAAGTATACAAACAAGGTAGCTATGAATGGCTAGGCACATGGAAATAGAATTGCATCCAAAGTATAGCCCTATAGCTTTTCTCCAATCTTCATTCCGTGCCATCATTACAGTTGTAAAAAGCTATAGGGGTATACTTTGGATGCAATTCTATTTCCATGTGCCTAGCCATTCATAGCTATCTTGTTTGTATACTTTTTGGCATACCATCCCTATATCCTTTTGCATTTCAAATGCTTTTTTATTCTTGTTAATTAGTATTTTTACTTACAGTCTTATTTTTAAACGTACATTCATGATAGTATTGTCTTTTTTAGGAGGCGGCTCATTGCCGCCTCCATTAGTAGCAGGTCGCTTCCTGCTGGGTTTTAGGTCTTTGGGTTTTGGGCCTTAGGAGTTGCCTCTTGGTCCTCCATCGGTTCTATATTACATAGAGAGTGCTACCGCCTCTCTGATAAAACAGTTAGAGTATTATAAAGTTCTAAAATGTTCATACCTTCACTATTAAATTTTTCTTGACTTTCTTGCAGTTTCTTTTGCGGTTAATTTAACTTATTTCCTTTGGCGTTTGGTGAGTTCTTAGAAGAACTGGTCTGATCTACTTTTCTTAGCGAGCGAAGAGATTCAGCTGCATTTAACAATGGTTGCTATAGTGTATTTTTGCGCATGCGTGAGAATTTCAAGTTTCCTCCTTATTTTTCAATAGTTTGACAGTAGTCATGTGTCTTTCTGCCAAGAGCGACAGACGTCAGTGTTAGCCGTGATCGTCTAGAGGTTAGGACTCCACGTTGTGTCCGTGCTAACTTAGGTTCGAATCCTGGTCACAGCATTGACATTTTGTACATATTTTACAGTCCAAAATCTGAAGAATTATTTGTTTTTATAAATTGTTTTTTGACGTCGCACTTGCTGATAGGTTACTCTTATAACAATTTTGATCAACTGAGATAAAGATTTCGTGGTTTCATTAACGCTGGTGGGTTACTGTTTAAAGAAAAAACCTTAACGTTCACCTCAAATATTCAGCGTCCAAGAAATATAGGCCACTGGCAAACTGAAACGTCTGTGAGCATCCGGTGTATTATTTGGAGCTGTCCCTTTTGAGAGAAGTTCCGTGTTCGAAGTGGTCTGTCTACATTGGGTATATAGTGTTTAAAACTTGTTATTACACGTAATCTTATTTAATTATGGAGTTAGCTAAAAAGCGATGGGTCACTGCACTTCTCCGTGTAAAGAGCAGACGATTGATGCTTGAACTGTTGTCAGAGACCGTTCGTACACCGAGATACATCGTCTCAAAAGAAAGAAGAAAGAAGAACAATTGGCCATTTTTGTACCCTTTTTTTTTTTTTTTTGCTCTCTTTTGGCATTTTAACCGACGTTCTGACACTCGCTGGATTCGTATGACACTTCTCTGTAAGAATATGTGCTTTTTGAAACTTATAAGTTGATTTTAGTTGAGATTTGGATAGTTTTGTTTTGTAGGCGTATATAGGCGTGTACGGGCCATCCCTATATAGAGAGTGCTACCGCCTCTCTGATATATATATATATATATATATATATATATATATATATATATATATATATATATATATATATATGAGAGAAAGAGAGCGTGCAGCAGAAATATTTCCCACATTTTTACATGCAAGCTCCCCAGTCACACTCATGCAGTTTCGCAGTTTCTGAGCAATCATTAATTTGTATGGATGGACTTGCACATCAGTGCGTAGAATTATTTTGACTATTCTATCAAACAATCCCAAGAATAAAGCATGTTTGCAAGCTAAACATGTTGGAGAGATAACAGAAAGTCTCACATCTCGAATACTGTCTGGCGTTCAAGTGCTTCGAGGCCTGCCATGTGGCTTTCTTATAAATGACTCGAACACGTGACTGCGGTTCACGTATATTTAAGGAGATGAAAACTGGTGTGAGTCAGTTCAACGTGCGAATTTAAATGCGAACACTTTGCGGTTTACTTGCCAATTCGCCAGTTGTTGCTACTCGACACGGACTTCTATTATTGTACCTAACGGAATAAATGTATTTTCTAGTTTATATCGGTGTATTGTTATCCTACTTGACTCGACAATACAACAGGGTGAATAAAAGAAGCGGTCAGTGGTCGGTTGGCGATAAATGATAATTTATAAAATGCTGAAAACGTCTTATTGCTTGGCCATTTCCGTATCTAAAAGAAGGGAAAGAATCACTGATTTAAGTCAATTAAAGATTGCAAGTAATGAAACGTGCGACGCTCATCATGTGTTTAGATGAGCGAAAAATATATGAAAATATGTTACTCTATTTTATGACATCATATCCAGCTTTTATTTTTAAATATCAACGAGTCATCTCTTATTAAGGCTGAAACGCCACAAGAGGATAAGGACTAATGAGTTGAACAGGACTCGAAAGCGATGTATAAAATGAGCAGAACTTAATTATTTAGATGATTCTACGGGAATTTATTTAGATTAAATTTGAAAACGACCATGTAGTAGTCAGCCGGAAAACAGCGCCGTGAAAATTTTTTTTCCATATACGTGAATTTCTTGGAAACAAACCATGTTCATGAAAGTTCTGTTTAATTCTAGATACACAGGGAGAAAGAAAATTATTTACAGTGTTTGGTAACAGGATGAATTTTTGCTGTGACTGTTTTACAGAAAAACCAGAAATTGGAGCTCAGTCGAGCACTTACCATGAGAGTTACGATAAAGTAAAGGAAGTCTAGTAAGAAGCTTAAGGGAAGAGAGGGCAAAGAAAGAAGGGGAAGAATGGGAGAGAAAGGAAAGATGGGGAGAGAGGGCGAAAGATGAGGAGAAAGAGGGTAGGGGGAGAAAGAGGAATAGGTGAGGAGATAGAGTAAGTTGGGGAGAAGGGGTAGGTGGAGGAGAATGGGGTAGGAGGGAGAGAAAAAGGGTTGGTGGGAAAGAGAGAGGGAAGAGTGGGGGGAACAGAGGAAGGAAAAGGGAGGAAGAAGAGAGAGGATAGGGGAAGAGAAAGGAAGAGAGAAGGGAGAGGGGAAAAAGAGAAGGAGATGGGAAAAAGAGAGGGAGAGGGGAGGGGGTTCAGATTAGGAAAGGTGATGGAGAGAAAGAGCAAAAAGTAAGAGAAATTTTCAAATAAACATGTTACACAAACTCTTCTATTTTGTTGCCATACCCCCGGGCAACACCAAATAACCATGCTGGTTCTTAATATTAAAAAAATAATAAGTGAGACTATGATCTGTATTCAGCAATCAAAAAATGATCTGCATGAAGAAAATAACGTTAATAAGAAAAAATCTAAACGTTAACTCGTCAGGTGGTCATTGTGGGCGAGATTTTCATGCGCTCAAAGCAGCGTCAGATTAGAGTAAGGCATGCTGTACATTTTATGCGTATGTGTGTGTGTGTGTGTGTGTGTGTGTGTGTGAGGGGGTGTATCGCTATTATGCGAAACGACTTCCGCTTTAACAACATTAAAAAGTAATTAACCCATTAAATGGTAAATAAATTCGCTTTCGGTATCAGATGAGCACTTTAATAAATATGAGGGCTTTAAGAGATCCGAAGAGATAAAAAGAAAATAAATCTATCATTATATATATATATATATATATATATATATATATATATATATATATATATATATTATATATTATATATATATATATATATATATATATATATATATATATACTAGCATCTCAGCCCGGCGCTGTCCGGGTGTTTGGAGATGTATGGTGAGCAAAAAAAAAAAAAAAAAAAAACTGGTAGTAGGAAGGCAGGCTCGAACCCGTACCGCGAAGGAGGAAAGGAACGAAAAAAAAAGTAACATCTTTGCTGTTACGACCACCGTCAAACTGGAAGTGACGTAGTTTAAATTAAGGCTAGACAATCGAAAGGAGAGGATGACTTTATAAAATATATGGGGGAAAAAAAGTCACCCCTTAACGCTTATTGTTTTGGGCTCAAATCAAGTTATTAAGTTAGATACATGTCTAAGGAACCGGTTAGAAAGTGTTTATACCCAAAAATGGCGGAGGAGTTTGGTAGAGTTCTCAAAGGTAAAATCGTTGAACGAATTTAAACGCTTAACAACCAAATTTCTGGCCGCATACCGATTACAAAGATTTTCCCATATCTCAGTACACGGTATATCAAATTTCGAGTCTGTAGACTCAAAATTGACAGAGTTATTGCGTAGCGAAATGTACACAGACACACACACACACACACACTTTAACTTTTATAGATATACCAGCATTTCAGCCCAGCGTTGCCCGGGTGTTTGAAGTTGTATGTTGAGCAAAAAAAGCGGTTATTTTTTTTAAACTTTGACCCCTATTATAACCCCTTAACGTTCATTTTTGGGGCTCAAATCAAATTATTAAGTTAGGCCCATGTCCAAGGAACCTATATCTAAAATTTCAAGTGTTTATACCCAAAATTGTCGGAGGAGTTTGGTAGAGTTCTCAAAGGTCAAATCGTTGAAATTTGACCCCTTAACAGCCAAATTTCTGGCCGAAAAACAATTACAAAGATTTTCCCATATCTCAGTACACTGTATATCAAATTTCGAATCTGTAGACTAAAAATTGGCAGAGTTATTGTGTAGGGAAATCTACAAAGACAGACACACACAGAGACACTTTCACACCAAACACCATATCCATGTACGGAAACTTTGATTTTATCACTCTGGTCACGTCCCTGTTATCTGGATTTGTATTTTGAGGGTGATGGCAATGGTCCTGTTGTCATAACTTGGATCGGTAGAAGAATGAGTTGTACAACGGCGCATCTCTGATTTTGCTTGTTGAACATTGTAAAAATACTCGTTTCTCTTAGGTAAAGTGCAGCAAACATAGATGTTAATATACATTTTTTCCTTTCCCAATGAATAAATGAAGATAAAAAACTCGAAGCATAAAATCTTTTACCAAAGCATCCAGATTTGACATTAACTCAAAAAAACGTTTCCTAAAAAACTATAATATCAAAGATGATAACAAAACTAAATAAACTTCTACACTTACTTACACAGCGGTTTTAACCTTTTTTTTTTACTCGCGTTCAGCCCCTAACAAGGGATATAGCCACTTGGACGCAAAAGGATTATATTTTGGACCATGCCTAGGAAAGATTAACAAGATGCTGGTTTACGTTACATTTAAACTTCTGCATATCAGTACACCCGGGGAAGCAGGTAGTAAGGAAGGAATTCCAAAGTCTAGCTGTTCAAGAAAAGAAACTTTTAGAGTAAAAACTTTCTGGCATTTTTTAACCTCAACAGTGAAGGGGTGTGATTTTGTTGATATGCGGGTTTATAGGGATTATGTACGTCGAGAGGGACACAAGTGCAACGAGTTCATCAGAGCACTTCCTATTAAAACAGGCATAGGGATGCAACATTGCGGACAGAGGTCGGAGCTTAGTTGATAACGTGGGACCTATAGGTTGAAAACATTTTCCTAATTTCCACTACTCACGATTACTACCATGGATTACCATACACTCTTTAACTCTTATCCTCGAGTGCCCTCCAGGCCTTGATAAGTGGTGACTCCTTTGTAAAAAAAAAAAAAACTTAATATCAATACGTTTTTGCTGTTTGTTTTTAAAAAATTTTTTTTAAATATTTAAAAAATTTTCTTTCTGGTAACGCAAGGCGCCTCCTTACCTCCGCTAATCTGTGGGAAACCATGACATGATCGAGAACCCACTTTCTCCCCATCATCAGAGCAACATGAGGTCACAGAAAGCCAAGTACGTCCAAGGATGGAATACTGTTGCCATATCTGGACAGGAGCTGCTAAAAACAGCCTATCCTGCCTTGACAGAGTACAAAACAGACTTCGTGGCTTAGTGGGGGGTGCCCTTTTCTCTACCCTGCAACCTCTCTCCCACAGAAGAGACGTTGCGAGCCTATCCTTATTTTATCGTTATTTCCACAGGTGCTCGTCTGAACTCCAATCTCTGGTCCCCCTCGCCAATCTTTCACGAGAAACACCCGTCTAGCTGAATCCACTGTGAAAAATTTTCCCCACTCTTTATCTGTGCCTAAATCAAAACGTGGATTCCATGAACAAAGCTTTTTTTCTTAGAACTGCACGCCTGTGGAACTCTGTTCCGTCTGCCTGCTTCCCACCAGACTACAACTTGGATGTATTCAAGTCCAACATAAACAAATTCCTAATGAACCGTCCCCTTAAGTAAACACTTCATCAAATCTCCACACTAACGTACTGTACTTGCAATAACCCTTATCCCTGAGTGGCTTCCGGGCCTTGATAAGCGGTGACCACCGTGTAAAAAAAAAAAAAGAAAAAAAGGTGGATGATGTAATATGGAATCAAACAGATATAATTCTGTTCATGATTTCGTATTTTTCGTATTCCGTTGTGCTGAGCAAAAAATACCTCTGGGTACAACATTCAAGACAATCGCCTAATATGGGAACTGCTCGGGCAGAAAGAAACTGCAAACTATTGTCTGTACAACTGCAAAGAAAACTATGCCAATACATCAAACTCTTTATTCGAGAAACATCGTGAATAAGGTTCTGATTCAGAGCACCTTATTCGGTAGAAATAAATAACAATGAATTCATAAATGCCTCTAGGGAAATAGATAGATAGATGTACTTTCTGTGTTCTTGAACTCTGAAGATAAGAATTAATTATTCGTATTTTGATTCTTCGTTTTATCCTATGTAACCTACGATATTTTTTCATGTGTAACCTGTTGAACTCAATATTTCTGTCGAACGCTGGAATCTGCACAGAATTTCGAAATGTATCCTTAGGATTAGCATGGTTTCGTTTTGTCAGAAGTCCTAAGTAATTCGCAATTGTATTTTGGGCCTTTAAAAGTGTAACTCTTACAACTGAATTTCACTAAGTAATCTATCCACTACGACACGGGTCTTTGCGGATAATTATAGTATGAATTATAGGGGCCTTTAACCTATATATATATATATATATATATATATATATATAATATTATACTATTTATGACTAGTTCCTTAATACTATTCTTACACACAAACACGCGCGCGCACACACACACACACACACACATATATATAATTTATAACTAATGTTTCCTATATTGATTTCAACAGAAAGATTCCCGAGTTCGACAAGATACACCTGAATAAGGTTGGATATTACATCGACCGAAACGGTGTGTAAATAACACTCATGATGAGACCACTACAGCTTGGAATGACAAAATTGTCGCCCTAGAAAAAACGACATGATTCAATTTCCGTTTGATGAAAACCGGTTTTATATTTTCGTTGCAGATCATCTACTAGTTGGCCAGTTGTGTACAAATCTCAAGAGCGATAGGAGTCTTCTATTATGTCTGAAAGTGACACAATGTTTAACGAGCGAGATCAGAAATGCGCCCTTGTACAACTCATGCTCTCTACCAATCCAAGTTATGACAACAGGACCATTGCCAGCACCCTCAAAATGCTAATCTGGGCAGTTCAATGCTTGTGGGACGTACCCAGGGTGATGGAAAACAAAGTTTCCGGCCACGGTTATGGTCTTTGGTGTGGTTTCAAGTGAGGCCACATCATGCCACCTCACATCTTCGAAGTCGGCTTGAAAGTCAACACCAAAGTGTACCTGGATGTGCCGAAGAGTGTGGTTATTCCCTGGTGCAATCAGCTGGCCGCTGGCAAACTCTGAGTGTGGCAGCAGGACTCAGCGCCGGCTCACAAGTCCAAAGAGACCCAGACTTTTCTTCAAAAGGGGTGCTATGACTTTGTACTCTTCTTTTACTGGCTCCGCTTCTCCCCAGACCTAAACCCGCTGGACTACTTCGTTTGGTTATACGTCGAGAACATCACCAACATGACCTCTCACAACACCAAAACCATACTGATCGCTGCCATCCGCCTAGCTCCCACCGACGCTTGTGGAAAAGACATGCTCTTAGTTCCGAACCCGTATCGAGGTGGTGATTGAGGCTGAAGGCGGCTACATTGAATAGCTGTCAGCTCCACTACATTATCAACTTTCTCGTTCTACGTTGTAAATGTTTTTTGTTGTTAAATTAAATGAAATGAATGACCAGTGTTCATTTTATTTTCACATGCAAAAATCATAAAAATCATAAAAATATTTTAATCAAATCATTGAAAAAAATTGTAAAAATATTTTAATCAATCCATTAGAAAATTGTAAAAATATTTTAATCAAATCATTGAAAAAAATTGTAAAAATATTTTAATCAAATCATTGAAAAAAATTGTAAAAATATTTTAATCAAATCATTGAAATAAATTGTAAAAATATTTTAATCAAATCATTGAAAAAAATTGTAAAAATATTTTAATCAAATCATTGAAAAAAAATTGTAAAAATATTTTAATCAAATCATTGAAAAAAATTGTAAAAATATTTTAATCAAATTATTGAAAAAAATTGTACAAATATTTTAATCAAATCATTGAAAAAAATTGTACAAATATTTTAATCAATCCATTAAAAAATTGTACAAATATTTTAATCATTCCATTAAAAAATTGTACAAATATTTTAATCAATCCATTAAAAAATTGTACAAATATTTTAATCAATCCATTAAAAAATTGTACAAATATTTTAATCAATCCATTAAAAAATTGTAAAAATATTTTAATCAATCCATTAAAAAATTGTAAAAATATTTTAATCAATCCATTAAAAACTTTTAAAAATATTTTAATCAATCCATTAAAAAATTGTAAAAATATTTTAATCAATACATTAAAAAATTGTACAAATATTTTAATCAATACATTAAAAAATTGTAAAAATATTTTAATCAATACATTAAAAAATTGTACAAATATTTTAATCAATACATTAAAAAATTGTACAAATATTTTAATCAATACATTAAAAAATTGTACAAATATTTTAATCAATACATTAAAAAATTGTAAAAATATTTTAATCAATCCATTAAAAAATTTTAAAAATATTTTAATCAATCCATTAAAAAATTTTAAAAATATTTTAATCAATCCATTAAAAAAAATGAAAAATCAAAATCATACGGTTCAACTTTCTAGTTTTAGATGTTTCCTTTCTTTCTTTTTCTAACTTTACCAATTGAGACGTTTTTTTATGCGAATATAAAATTAATGCGAGCATTGGAGAAACATACTTTTTTATCAGTCACTTTTGACAGAGATGCATCAATAAAAATGGCGCCCATCATCAACTTAATAACTTAGTTTGCAACTTTTATGGTAAATTGTTTTGGAACTTCCGGCCATCGCCACAAAAACGTGGATAAAGAGAAGCAAAAGTCAAGGGAAGAGAGTGGTGGGGTTGCGGAAATTCCCAGTTAAACATCTTTTTTTGTTTGCAGCTGTTCAATGTGACGAAGCGTAGGCAGACGAGGGGGGGGCGATTGGCGGAAACCAACGAAATAATCAGTTTTGTTCTGCCTAATAAAAACATATCAAACAAAAAATCTTTTGTATATATATAATACACACATTATACATAAAAAGTATATACTCATTATACATATATATACATGCAATATATATATTTAAATATATTATACATACAGATATACACACAGTATACATAAAAATACGAATTAGACATTAACACACATATATACAAGTACACATATATATACGCATTACAGATAATATACTCATAATATATACACACATTATACATATATACATTACACATATAACATACACACGTTATACACATTACATACACACATACAGAATATATATATGCACACATATATAATATATATAATATGTATACATACATTATACATAATATATACACACAAATTAACCCACTTAAACCTACAAATGCATTTTGCACATGCATATATATATATATATATATATATATGTATACACACACATTATACATAATATATATGCACACAAATTAACCCGCTTGAACCTACAAATGCATATATATATATACATACATACACACGTACACTCAACATACACACATATATATATAATACACATTATAACTACACATTTTACATATAATATATACATACATTATACACAGAGATATACATTATACACACACACATACACATTATATATATATACACATACACATTATATATATACACATTATATATATACACATACAGATAATATATATATATATATATAGACATTACACATATATAATATACACCTAATACATATATAATATACACATAATACATATATATATGTACACACAAATTAACCGACTTTAACAAATAAATGTTCATCACTATATTTATATACTAGCTGTACCCTGCCATGCATTGCTGTGGCTCAATTTAGTGTACGGAAAAGTCTAATAAAAAGAGAAAATGCATGTTTCTTATAGTCTTAGTACAGTAATAGACTCCCCCCCCCAAAAAAAAAAAATATTAGGAAAGGGCGAAAATGCAAAAAGAAGTGGTAGTCTTGCAGTACATAATGATCTGTTTTATTAGTGTTTTTATTTAATGTAAAATGTTTAATCATCTCGAAGAACACAGTGTTTATGGATGTATTCGGAGAAGACAAATCGTCGCGGACTGTGGCGAATGTGTTAACTTTGGGTAAATAATTTAAAAACTATATAAAACAGTGTCAGAGTGTTTTAGTCTGAACTGACTTTCCCGAACGTAACGTAAGCAACATCATTTGTATGTTTGAACTAAATATTATAGCAAATGTAATTTCGTAAATGAAGAAGCATTCATAAATGTTAATTTAAACACGTGCAGATTTCTTTAGTAAAGAAAAAGCAATCATATTTTTCGGATCTTAATCGGACGTTTATCGGGTTCTTTATTTTGTTTTTCAATTGGAATGCAAGTAATTTCCCGATATAAATATGTAAATAATAAATGTAAATAATAAATTGTTCATAATTAGATTCCTAGGTTAGAGTAGTCCAAACCGGAACTAAAAACCGAGTAGTCGCGCAGTTTATGTTTATTTTTTGATTTTCAAGTGTAATGCAAGTAATTTCACGCTATCGTAGCGTTGTAATAATAATTTGTAAAAAATAACTTATTTGAATAATCTATATATTAATAGGGTAGCGTGTGTGCTATTTATTTTGTGTGTCTTTCAGTTGTTTCATTGTTATGGACTTCGATTTCTTTTAATAAATAATTTTTCCAAGAATTCTTTATAAATTTTAGTTTAAGTTTCGATTACAGCTGATGGCACTCAAGTCATTTATTTTTTTTATAAATAATTTTATCAAGGATTCTTCATATACACTTGTGCCCGATATTATTCATACCCCTCCTTGAAAATTGAGTTTATTAGGTGTAACTTTGTAAGAATTTATTGTTTACGTCCATATTGATACATATTCTTAATAAACCTCTTCTGATCATTTTCGTCATTTTAAAATCACGGGATACTTGTAATAAAAGAAATATACAGCTATTTATAAAATCTGCAATGTTCAAAAATAATCATACCCCCTTATTTTTTCAGTATTAATCGAGTTTCTGACTGTTTGTTTCCTGTTTGATTCTTATTTTGAATGCTTTTATACAACCTTTGATTAATTTCATTTCGTTTTTTGCATTTTTCAGAAATTAAAATGATATCAACTGAAAACCAATAAAAGAATAAAAATTATTAGAATGGGGAAGAAAAAAGAGCTTAGTAATGATCTTAGGACTAAAATTGTGAATTCACATAAGGATGGTTTAGGTTACAAGTCAATTTCCAAGAAATTTGAGGTCCCTACAGCAACAGTACAGAGCATCATCAAAAAATTCCAGAGCCACCACACAACAAACAACTTGATTGGTAGAGGAAGGAAAAGGAAACTGTCTGCTAGAGCCACCAGGAATATTGTAAGAAGTGTTAATGCAAATCCAACCATCACTACTAAGGACATTTTAGAAAATCTGGAGTCTTCTGGCATAAAAATATCAAGGCAAACATTGCAAAGGACTCTGCATGAAAATGGTCTGAAAGGAAGAAGACCAAGAAGGACTCCATTGCACACCGGAAAACACCTTGCAGCACGTCTAAAGTTTGCTAGGACCCATGTGAATTCTTCAGAGTCCGTTTTCTCAAGTATTTTGTGGACTGACGAAACAAAAATTGAATTTTTTGGCCATATGGATGCTTCTTACGTTTGGAGGAAGAAAGGAGAAGCTTACAACCCAAAGAACACCATATCCACGGTGAAACATGGTGGTGGTAGCCTAATGTTTTGGGGCTCCTTTTCGGCTAGTGGTTCAGGTAGTTTGGTCAAGATAGATGGAACCATGAAGAAGGAGCAATATTTGGAGATACTCCAGAAAAACATTAGACAGGATGCGGAGAAGCTCCATTTAGGACCAAACTGGGTCCTTCAACAGGATAATGATCCAAAACATACTGCCAAAATAGTCAAGAAATGGTTTGAGGATAATCAAATTAATGTTTTGGAATGGCCTAGCCAGAGTCCCGACCTGAACCCTATCGAAAACCTCTGGCACATATTGAAAACTGAGGTTAAAAAGCGGAAACCTAGAAATTTGAGGGATTTGGAGAACTACTGCATTGAAGAATGGTAAAAAATCAGTGTTGATGCTTGTAAAAACCTTGTTGATAAATATCCAAAACGGTTACAGGCAGTTATTAAGAATAAAGGGCATGCTATTGACTATTAGTAAGAGAGGTATGAATAATTTTGAACTAGTGCCATTACTGTTTTTCTTTGTATACTGTTTCAAACTTGCATAATTTATTTATTTGTTGAGTTTAAATTAAATGCTTATGCTTGATTTATTGTTTGAAATCCCTTTAATATTGTCTACCTTCTGGTTTGAGCAATATTCTTATAGAAATCTCAAAGATCCGAGGGGTATGAATAATATCGGGCACAAGTGTATATATATATATATATATATAACTACTGATTCACAAGAAATTCTTATTACTTTCGAGTCACTCCTCATATTTTGATATCTCCCATCACACGTTTCAAAGTTGCTGTTTGTGCGGGTCGCAATCAGTTTGTAACGGGCCGCGTGCTTGACATGCATGCTGTAGACGCCCCAAAATACCTATGAAATTCCCTCTTTACTCCCTGTTTTTCTAGTTCAACAGACATGCATATATTTTAAATATAATGTGAACAAACATCTTCTTGCCAACCTATACAGTTTCCTCCTACAAATCTGGCCCTTATCAAAGTAACCTGTTAGACTTCTATAGTAATATGCCATGTTTAGGATGAAAACACAAACAGAAATGAAAATTTAACTTATTGTTGCCGAAAAGAATATCAATCAATACTATTTTCTTGCAAAATAGATCAACACTTGGGTTTAATGATTTTCACAACGTTTCGGTCGATATAACGTCCGACCTTCTTCAGGTGTATCTTGTCGAACTCGGGAATGTTTCTGTCGAACTCTGGAATTTGGACGAAATTTTGAGCGGAACCCTTTATCTACTTCACGGGGTAGCGTGCTCTTGTTCCGTCAGCCATGACTGGATAGAGATCCTAAGTAATTCGCAAATGTATATTTCGGTCGCCCACACTGAGGATTGAACCTTCAACCTTCAGGAGAATATCACTTTTACAATTGATTTTTCCAAGTACTCCCAGTACGAAGTAAAAATTATAGACAGAGATGAACGACGGAGAGTAAGACGGCATATGCTGCGGACTAACCAACTGCTAAGTAGACCTAGTATAGAATTCAATACGATATGGGAACCAGTAATTATAAACAATAGATAATATATACGATATGGGAACCAGTAATTATAAACAATAAATAATATATACAAGTAAAAAAAACAAAGCAAAAACATTAATATATATATATATAGATATATAAATATAGAGATAGATATACATTAATATATAGTAATGATATTTAGTAATAAATGGTGATATTTACAACTAGAAATAAAAAGTAGGTTTAAGGGTCCTAAAATTCGTACTAGAATTGTCCGCAAAGACCCGAATTACTTTTAAGTGGGCCACTCTGTACAACCACCAGAACAGATGCAGTGAATTTATTAGGTTTGGTTTAAAAAAAATGTTGATCTAGTTTGGTTCAGATTCTGTAGAAACATCCCTCCCTTTCTTGTCATTTTTTTCAAAATTATATTTTTAAGTTTTCAAAAACTTTCTCCTTTTGTAAATTTTGACGTTTCTCATCTCCACTTTGCAAGCCAAGTTGGTTGGGGATATTTTCGTTGCATTTCCGCCCCATTTGCAATTTCCCGCGCTTTTTTGTGTTCAGATTCGTTATACTCTGACCCCTCCGTTCTGCTCTATTGACCCTCCGCCTTAAAAGTTTTATGCTAGTAAGAAACGCAAATTCTTCTGGGGAAGATACGAGCAAATATTTCGACAAATAATTGCTTGAAAGTTCTTTCGTCCCCAATATAAAGCAATTTCATTTGTTTTAAAGCATACGATAACTAAAAACAGATTTTTTTTCTTTTTTTTTTTTTGACATTTGACAAATGTTGCCAATTTCAAAACAAGGAATAAAGAAATAAATGATAAAAAAGAAAAAGAAAAAGCAAAAAAAAAGAAAATACAAAAAAATGATATAAAGAATAAAAAAGAATAAGAAAAAGAAAAAAGAAAAAAAGAACGAAAAGGAAAAAAGAAAAAATGAAAAAAAAGTTAGAAATCAAAAAAGTTAAAAAGAAAAAGGGAAACAGGAATAAAGAAAGAAAAGAAAAAAGAAACAAAAAATAAAAACAAAAAACGTAAACAACAGAGGAAAAAAGAAAAAAGAGAAATGGAAAACAAAATGAAAAAAATAAAGAAAAATTAAAAGAAAGAAAAGGAAAAGAAAGAAAAGGAAAAGAAAATAGAAATAAAGAAAACGAAAAAACATGAAATAATATGCTCAAGCTTAATCCATTTTTAAATACTATTTCAAATGCAACGTGACAGATTGGTCAGCGGGGGAAACTAATTTTAAACGTGTGCATCTAATTTACTTGTTGAAACTAAAAAACGTGACTAAAAAGACAACAATTTATAAAATTATTAAAAAAACTATACAGGATTATTGAGATTATATTTTTATATACAGGGTGTGATAGAAATACCTCCCACATTTTTAACTTTATGCAAAAGTCAATGATGTTCTCATTTAACTTGCCATATTTTCCAATACCCTCATCAAGCAATATGGTTTGGACTAGTGCACATTGTGCTTTTACTGTAGAAATGTTTTTGAAGAATAGTAACTGCAACATGGAGTTTTCGAGTTCATTATAGTTGAGAACGGCATTTTTTTTATCTGAAGGTCACCACGTATCAAGGCCCAGGAGCCACTCGGGGATAAGGTACAAGGCATGATGCTGTTTCAGAAAGAAAGACAATGGGCTGCAAATTTCAAAGCCATGTCTTCAGCACCTGGAAGGCATCGAAAAGCTCGAATCCTAGACAGTATTCGAGTTGTAAGACTTTCTGATACTCAGTCTCCTATAAATCCAGCTCGCAAACACGCTCGGAATTGTCTGATCGAACAGTCAGAAGAATTCTTCACACTGATATGCAGTTCCATCCATACGAATTAGTGATGGCTCACAAACTGCACGAGTGTGACTGGGAAGATCGCATGTCAAAAGGTGGGAGATAGTTCTGCCGCATCATGTATTTGATAATAGCCGGACAGCTACTTATCTATCTATCTATCTATCTATATATCTATATATCTATAATATATATAATTATCTATCTATCTAGCGGAGTAAGCAACAGCGAATTCGAGTCTTGACAAGTTTTGATAAGTATCAAACTTTGTTGACCGGTCAGTTTGCACTGGAAGTATGCGAACGGGGACCGAACGTAACGTGTGAGATGCTCCGGTTTAAGTAAGCTGAGTGAAGCTTAGTTGAGTTGGATCCTGGACGTTGAACAAGCAAGATGGTTTAAGGTCCTCCATTGCAGAGGTAACAGTCCAAAATAAAGAACCCACAAGCCAAAGATCTTGCCCTATATGACGTCTGAAAACCAACAAACCGATCAATTATCCCTTCAATAATTCCGATCACCATCACCAACAACAGCAGCAACAATATCAGGGAGGTCACGTTGCCTAAGTGGTTAACGACGCGGACTTGCAACCTGGACGTGCCAACAATAACAACAACGATACAATCAACAATCAACAACAACGATACAATCAACAGCAACGATACAATCCACAACAACAACAACATATATATACACATTATATATATACGTTATGTATATATACATTATATATATATACATTATATATACATTATATATATGCATTATATATACATTATATATATCATATATATGTACATTATATATATACATTATATATGTTGCAATATTTTGGTTCGATAATGGGGTATGATCCCACACAGTCGGACGATTCTATTTATAAACGATGCTGCTAAGAACTGACGAATCATAAATTCACGTTCTGCTACCAACCAATCAGAAACCAGAATTGCTTCATAAATATTAAACCTTTTCTGGAGCAATTTCACATGTTCTTTTCCCGGGTTTCGACACGGTAAGAATATTTTGTTCTGTGGAACTGTCTACTACAAACAAGTCACCTCCCAGGACTTGTGTGTAACAGCGAACCATCTGAAACTGTTCTAAAAGTCAAAATGGCTTACACTTCTAGAGGTTATGCGCCCAGCGTGCGTCTTTATTTCGATGGATCCGAATCAAAATTCGAATTGTGGCAAGTTAAATTTCTGGAATATCTACGAATCCAAAAGCTACACAAAGTACTACAAACACAACCTGAAAACAGAAACGACCCGACTTCATTGAAAAGAACGCGACTGTCTTTGCGGAATTAATACAGTGTTTAGATGACCGAAGTCTATCACTAGTAATGAGAGAAGCCTGGACGACGGCTGCAAAGCATTAAACATATTGAGAGAACATTATTTATTGAAAGGAAAAGACAAAATTATTTCTTTATACACTGAACTGACCTCTCTAAAACGAATGGAAGCCGAAACTATTACTGATTATATTATAAGAGCCGAGACAACTGCAAATTCTTTAAAAATGTCTGGTGAAGTTATAAGTGACAGTCTGTTAATTTCCATGGTCCTTAAGGGATTACCGAGTGATTTCAAGCCATTTACCACCGTGATAACCCAGAAAGAAAAACCCATGACTTTTATCCAATTCAAGGTAGCACTCAGAAGTTGCGCAGAAACTGAAAAAATGATCACAGAAAAAAACGAATCCACAAATATCATGAAATTTAAAAATACACACATAAAAACACCAAAATCGAATTATACCCATGCCAGGAATAAAAAACGCAACTTTGCCAAAAGCAGGTTTTTTCCTAAGAAAAGTACAAAAATTATTTGTTATAATTGTGGACGACCTAATCACAAGAGTTTCCAATGTAGATACAGGACTCATTATGGCGACTACATTTAAAATGTAGAGAGCTCTTTTAGCAAACATACATCTTTATTTTCGTGTACATTTGATGCGTCAACAAGCAATAATACTTTTCTTGTCGATTGTGGGGGCACGGCACATGTGATTACAAAGGAATCTGATTTTATCAATTTTGATCCCAACTTTAAGCCACAAAATCATTTTGTAGAACTAGCTGACGGGAGTCGAGTCAATGATATCGTTTTGAAAAGAGGCAATGCGAAAATCTCGCTAAAGAACGATAAAGGTGAAATGTATTTCTGTATTCTAGAAAACGCTCTTCTAATCCCAAAATTTAAAAAAATATATTTTCTGTACAAACTGCCACAAAACAAGGTGCAAATATAAACTTTAGCCCCAATAAATAAAAACTGGTATACCCGAATGGAACTGTATTCGACATTAAAGAAAATGGAAGACTATATTATTTAAATAGCGTAGTCCCATCGAAAACCGCCTGCCATGATCTACAGACACGACATAAAATTCTTGGACACTGCAATATTCCTGATATCAAAAAGTTGCCGACTGTAGTTGATGGAATGCAAATACAAACATCAAAAACCTTCAACTGCGACGTCTGTACGCAAGGGAAAATGACAAACTATCAAAACAAGATACCAGACAAGAAGCCCAAAAAAATCCTATCAATGGTGCATTGTGACTTGAACGCTCCCGTAGAACCGATGGCCAGAGAACATTATAGATATGTGTTGAATTTCGTAGATGACCATCCAGGTTTAATAATCGTTTACTTTTTAAAGAATAAATCTGATACCCTGCTAGCAACTAAGAAATATCTAGCCGACATGGCCCCCTACGGTGAAATCAAGTGTATTCGCTCTGACAACGGTACGGAATTTACCAATAAAGATTTTGAACTTTTACTAATTAACCATCATATCAGGCATGAAATATCAGCTCCTAGATCGCCACACCAAAACGGGACTGCTAAACGTGCGTGGCGGACACCTTTTTGAAATGGCAAGATGCGTACTCATTGAATCAAAACTCCCTAAATACCTCTGGACGTATGCACTTATGGCGGCAGCCTATATACGCAACAGCTGCTTTAACAAAACACTATCTAAAATTCCATATGAATCTTTCTGCGGTAAAAAAAAAAACAAATTTAAGCAGAATGCATATATTTGGTTCAACTTGCTTCGCATATATGGAGAAAAAGAGTAAATTGAATATTAAAGCCGACAGAGGTATATTTCTTGGATACAATAAAAACAGTCCAGCCAATTTAATATTTTTTCCCGAAAAAAATAAAAAAAGAATCCGGTGTGTAAAATTCACAGACACGTTTAATTTTATAGACGAAAACCCATCATATGAAGAGGATGAAATTATATTACCTCAAATAATTAGAACAAACGAAAACAATGAAAATGACGGAGACGAGTGTCCATGATGATGATAATGATAAAGTCGAAAGATATCCCAACAGAAATAGAACACGTCGATCTTTTTTTATACAATATATATATATATCGTATATATACACATTATACATATACATTATATATATACACACACATTATACATATACATTATATATATATACACACATTATACATATACATTATATATATATACACACATTATACATATACATTATATATATATATATACACATTATACATATACATTATATATATATACACATTATACATATACATTATATATATATACACACATTATACATATACATTATATATATATATATATACACACATTATACATATACATTATATATATATACACACATTATACATATACATTATATATATATACACACATTATACATATACATTATATATATACACACATTATACATATACATTATATATATATACACATTATACATATACATTATATATATATACACACATTATACATATACATTATATATATATACACACATTATACATATACATTATATATATACACACATTATACATATACATTATATATATACACACATTATACATATACATTATATATATACACACATTATACATATACATTATATATATATACACATTATACATATACATTATATATATATACACACATTATACATATACATTATATATATATACACACATTATACATATACATTATATATATATATATACACACATTATACATATACATTATATATATATATATATACACACATTATACATATACATTATATATATATATATATACACACATTATACATATACATTATATATATATACACACATTATACATATACATTATATATATATACACACATTATACATATACATTATATATATATATATATACACACATTATACATATACATTATATATATATATATATACACACATTATACATATACATTATATATATATACACACATTATACATATACATTATATATATATACACACATTATACATATACATTATATATATACACACATTATACATATACATTATATATATACACACATTATACATATACATTATATATATATACACATTATACATATACATTATATATATATACACATTATATATATAAATTATATATATACACATTATACATATACATTATATATACATACACATTATACATATACATTATATATATATACACATTATACATATACATTATATATATATACACATTATACATATACATTATATATATACACACATTATACATATGCATTATATATACACACATTATACATATACATTATATATATATATACACATTATACATATACATTATATATATACACACATTATACATATACATTATATATATATACACACATTATACATATACATTATATATATATATACACATTATACATATACATTATATATATATATACACATTATACATATACATTATATATATATATATACACATTATACATATACATTATATATATATATATACACATTATACATATACATTATATATATATATATACACATTATACATATACATTATATATATATATACACATTATACATATACATTATATATATATACATTATACATATACATTATATATATATACATTATACATATACATTATATATATATACATTATACATATACATTATATATATATACATTATACATATACATTATATATATATACATTATACATATACATTATATATATATACACATTATACATATACATTATATATATATACACATTATACATATACATTATATATATATACATTATACATATACATTATATATATATACACATTATACATATACATTATATATATACACATTATACATATACATTATATATACACATTATACATATACATTATATATATACACATTATACATATACATTATATATATACACATTATACATATACATTATATATATACACATTATACATATACATTATATATATACACATTATACATATACATTATATATATACACATTATACATATACATTATATATATATACACATTATACATATACATTATATATATACACATTATACATATACATTATATATATATATATACACATTATACATATACATTATATATATATATATATACACATTATACATATACATTATATATATATATATACACATTATACATATACATTATATATATATATACACATTATACATATACATTATATATATATATATACACATTATACATATACATTATATATATATATACACACATTATACATATACATTATATATATATATACACATTATACATATACATTATATATATATATATACACATTATACATATACATTATATATATACACATTATACATATACATTATATATATACACATTATACATATACATTATATATACACATTATACATATACATTATATATATATACACATTATACATATACATTATATATATACACATTATACATATACATTATATATATACACATTATACATATACACACATTATACATATACATTATATATATATACACACATTATACATATACATTATATATATACACACACATTATACATATACATTATATATATACACACACATTATACATATAAATTATATATATACACATTATACATATACATTATATATATACACATTATACATATACATTATATATATATACACATTATACATATACATTATATATATATACACATTATACATATACATTATATATATATACACATTATACATATACATTATATATATATACACATTATACATATACATTATATATATACACATTATACATATACATTATATATATACACATTATACATATACATTATATATATATACACATTATACATATACATTATATATATATACACATTATACATATATACACACATTATATATATACATACATTATATATATATATACATACATTATATATATATACATACATTATATATATATATACATACATTATATATATATATATATATATATTATATATATATATGGGTTAAAAGATGGAGTGTGATTTTGCGACAATTTCTCGCCACCTTCAGTCGATGGGACTCACACAAAAACTTGGAGTTTGGTTTCCACACAAACTTAATTTTGCCGTTAAAATTGTTTGATTTTCTTAAAAATAAAACGGCGGGAACTCATGCAACAACCGAATGCATAGAGTAGAAAAAAGAAAAAAAAACTTGATTTAAACGAATTCGCTGAATGATATTCAAGAGTATTTCAAACTATGTATGCGCCGCCCAGTTTGGCTGGCTTAACCCCACCCCCCCAAAAAAACAAGCAAGATGGCGGACAATGGCAATTAAAGTTGGGCGGGAAGAGGGGTTCCATTAAAAAGCAAATATAAATAAGAATCCCATTTAGTTTCATGTTCCTTGTGTTTCATTGATGTTGACATATGCAACAAAGTGGCGTCAATTTACAAGATCGTTTGAGATTTGGATAAAAAGAGATTTTTTTTTATTGCCATGATAGAAACACACATCACACATGCTGTTAATATGCTCAAAGAATGTATTAGACATCACTTAAGCAAGATCCTCTCAATTGCAGTTTCTTCTTAAGACTCCTCAAGCTTAAACGTTAAATTTTAGACGCTGTTCAATAACGAATAATTGGGTTTGTATTAATATACACAAAGATTCGAAAAAGTTGTCAGAAAAGAAATATATAACAAATAAACGTTATCAAATGCAAGATAAGTTACTTTTCTACCTAACTGGATAATTTTTTAATGTCTTTATTTAATGTAACATGTTAATTCAGCTCGAAAAACATACAGTGTCTATCGATGTATTTGAAAAGTAAAAATGGCGCTCAACTCTCTCTTTGACACTGTAAGTTTGGAAAAAGGAGTTAAACATAAAATCTATACAAAATACTGTTAAAACCCACCGAATCTATGTCAGTCTAAGTCACGGTAATATATATTGAGCGAGTTTCTAACAGTATTTTTTATAGATTTTATTTTTAACTCATTTTCCCAAACTTACCGTGTTCAACAGAGAGCCCGGCACCATTTTTAATTTTCAAATACACTATGTTTTTCGAGCTGAATGAACATTTTACATAAAATAAAAACACTAAAAAAATTATCCAGTTAGGTAGAAAAGTAACTTATCTTGCCTTTGATAATATTTATTTGATATATATTTGTTTTGTTTTTTTGGTTTTGTGTTTTTTTGACAACTTTTTCGAATTTATGTGTACAGTAATACAAACCCGAATGATTTAATAATTTAGAATAAAGATTTAAGAAATACGGTTTAGCAACATTATATTATCATTCATGAAGGGAAAACTTTGGAAGTGAATTAATTTTACCTCTCCTGGGACGAGTGTTTTTCTAGTTTAGTATCAAGCCTTATTTTGGTTAAATTTCATCATACCATGTCGACAGAGATTAAGATGTAAAGATGAAGTATCTGATCTTCATTACTGTCGATGTGACCCGAGGACATTTATCAAAAAATAAAGCTATAGCTGAAACATATCTGTACATGTGTAGTCAAAATAATTATTTCAATATAAAGATTTTTATAAATATATCTTTTTATTGAAATATTCATTTGCGACCCTTTCATTTTCAGTTTTAACTTTATCCACTTGCCATGAAAATAACGATAAAGCAGAGACAGGCTCGCTACGTCTCTTCTGTGGGAAAGAGGTTGCAGGGAAGAGAAAAGGGCATCCACCACTAGGCTACGAAGTCTATTTTGTACTTTGTCAAGGCAGGATAAGCTGCTTCTAGCAGCTCCTGCCCAGATGTGGCAACAGTACTCCATCGTTGGCCGTACGTGGCTTTTATATAGATAGAGAATTGCATCAGGAGTGAGATATCTACTGGAGCGGTGGAAGGATCCAACCATTTTTCCAGCGACCTTGGCAACAGATTTGCTCTAAGTGTTCCATTTCAGATCAGGAGTAAAGGTCAAGCCCAGAAGCTTGTCAAAACATGAAGCCTCCCCAAGCCGAGAGCTATTCATTTCAACCGATGCCAGATTGCTTGTAATAAAGACGAATGTCACTTGAAAATAATTGTGTTAATGTAATGTGAACAAATATCTCGTTGTTTAACTCCTTATTTGAGTGCACTTGTTAGTACTGTCCATAATTCAGTGTATGCGCCTTTTTTGCGTTGAATAATAATGGATATATTAGTCTGTGCCCATACAGGAAAGGGTATCCCAACTAGTATTCCATACGTATGTGTGAATACGGATTTATAATAAAGGAATAAGTTAGAATGTGTAATATAAGCACGGAAAACCAGATTATAATTACGTCATTAATCCCATTCCATTGAATGCCTTTAGATAATCTTGTCCATCAACGACTGGAGGTTGCGAGACGTATCCGCGACATGGCATAAACTGTAACAATGGTCGCTCTCAAATATCATGTTGATAAAACTTGCCAACAAAAAAAAAACAATGACAAAAAAAAAAAAAAAAAAACGGTTACATTTTTTAAACGAGTACAACAAGGCCCCATTCTATTTTCGCTACTCCCACCATCTCTTAAACCTTTACACCTCCCCCACTTTCACCCGAACTGATCCCCCGTTGTCCTCCCCACAAAACGTAGTAAATATCAACTATTCGAATTTTCCTCTATCTTTCTGTTCCTCTCATTCCTTCTACCTCTTTATCTCTACTGTAACCACCCAAACTGAACCCCCCTCTTCTCTCCCTCACTCCCCAATGGACACAGCAAATATCAACTGCTCGGAAATTCTCTTTCACGTCTCATCTGCCTATCGAGATCAACGATGTCCATGGTATTTTGCGCCGCCATTTTGGAAGCTGGGCTGAGCGTGGGAAGATGAAGGAGAATATGGACAAGAGAGGGAGGGAGTTATATCCTGTTCGCTTTTATTTCCTGTTTAGCGGACGAGGGGTGGGGAAGTGTTTTGGTTTTGTGTGTTCTTTTTTGTTGTTTTTTTAATACAACTAAATTTCGCTTTCACTATTTTTTAAAAAATTTTTAGATGAGGATTGAAAATTCATATTTGGATTATTTGGACTACTGTTCTAACTGCGTTCTTGGCCTTCGGGACAAGATCAAAGTGTAGTATCTGTTCTTCAGGTGCTGCACTTCTGTTTCTTGTTCTCTTTCGGTGGAGGAGAGGTCCTTCACGACTGAGACAATTTTTATTTTTGTACCTTTTCTCCACGTTAAAAAACGACCCTGGTGTCTAACTCTGTCCCGTGGGGAGGCATTGTAAATAGGTACTGTTCTAACCTTGAGTATTATTTTCACAACGTTCCGGCCGATGTAATCTTCGACTTTCTTCGGATTTATGTCGGGAATCTTTCTGTTGAACTCGTGAATCTGCACGGAATTTCGAACGGAACCCTTTATTTAATCCACGGAGGTAAGATGTTCTCGTTCCGTCATGAGTGGTTAGAAATCCTAAATAACTCGCAATAAATCGGGGGATACTAATAATTGCGAATTATTTAAGATTTCTACCCAGTCATAATTGAACGAATGTATCCTTACGTATGGATTAAATAAAAAAATTTTTTTAGATGAAAATGGGTTATTCGTATTATTTGGATTCATCGATCTACTGTTATCTTGAACGTCCGACCTTCTTCAGGTGTATCTTGTCAAACTTGGGAATTTGGATGGAATTTCGAGCGGGAGTAGCTTGCTCTTGTTCCGTCAGCCATTGTTTCCGTCCTAAATATGATAACAATACTCCATACATTCGCTCATGTATGGAGTATTGTTGTCATATTTGAACTGGTGCATTTGCTACTAATCTCTCACTCCTAAACAAGGTTTAAAAGAGAGTCGCCAACCTAATAGGTCCTGAACTGTCATCTAAGCTTCAGCCTCTGTCCCATCCACGAAATGTAGCACCCCTCTGCCTGTTCTACAAGTACTTTAACGGTGAATGCTCCGAATAACTGGAAGCACTTGTACCCCCGACAAACCCGACGAGCAGCAAAATCCCACCCTTCACAGTTGAGATCCCTAGATGTAAGAGAGCCTTCTACTCCAGTAGTTTCTCCCCCAGAACCGCTAGACTTTGGAATTCCCTTCCGGGTCCCTGCTTCCCCGACTGTACTGACATGCAGAAGTTCAAGTGTAACGTGAACCGACATCTTGCTGCCCAACTCCCCACATAGTACCTCTGTAGCTTATGTCCCTGACAGTAGCCCCCTACACCAAAGTGGCAATGTGCCTTGTTTGGGGTGAAAATGTAATAAAAATAATTTTTTTTTATGTAATTCGCAATTGATTTTTTCGGTCGCCCACACTGAGGATTGAACCTTCAACCTTCAGGAGAATATCACTTTTTACAATTGATTTTTCCAAGTACTCTAACAACTGCGCCACGGGTGCTTGCGAAGAAGGCCGGAGGTTACATCGATCGAAACGTTATGAAAATGACACTCAAGGTGAGAACAGTATTCCGATGAATCCAAATAATAAGAATAAACTTATTTTAAAAATCAATATTTCAGATTTGCATTAAGTTTTATTCGTAATCATGAGTTAAACCAAAGTCATTGAATTTCAATTTATCATTAAGACATCTTAACCTAAAAACGTTAACAATTAAACTCGTGCAATGGATTGGAATAAGGATTCTAGACGTAAGGTTTATTTTTAGTATATTTTGGTTTTAATCTACATAAATAGATATGAAAATGATATAAACCTGGAAATTAATTTTACTCACTCTGGAACGGGTATTTTTTTTTTCTTACAGGGCAATCACTACTTATCAAGGCCTGAGAACCACTTGAGAATAAGGATAAAACAATGGACGGTGGTCACCGGGACAACAGCGCAGTAATCGTAGGCGGTGAGAATTATAATTTAGGTATGATTTGGTTATTTAAGAGGACGGTTCAGCAAGAACTTGTTTACATTGGACTTGAACACGACAATGTTGTAATCTCAGCCGGAAAGCAGACCAGCGAAACAGAGTTCCACAGGCGAACAGTTCTACAAATAAATAATTTGTTTGTTGAATCTGAGTTTATATTTACGCACAACGTGGGGGAAATTGTTGATAATGGTTCTAGCTAACCGAGTGTTGTTTGTGAAAGTTTGGAAAGAAAGGACCATGGATTGGAGCTCAGACGAGCACTTGCTATGAAAATAACACTAGAGCAGAGACAAGATATACTTCTGCTATATAAAATCAATATTAACATTTACTTTTTATACGTACGTACACTAGAGTTACATGCTTACGAAATCATCTGTACAGGAAGTGAAAATTACTCTTTATTAGATGAGTCAAATCCAATCAACAAAGCCAACCTTTGCTTTGGGGGCAAGCGTTTTTCCTCTAGACCACTAGCAATTAACCTTTAAATGGCAATAAATTATAAATATAAGTGGATTGTAATAATCAACAGCTATAAGAGTATTCAACAAACAGAAAGTTTGAAATGAAGCATGTATACTAATTGACAGCGTTTTTCTCAATTCACTAAATAAACGTAACAAATATGCATATCTTCCTCGCCTACACTGCCACAATCTCCCTCTCCTGATATTCATTTCGTATCAATTCCCTTGTTGCCATTTAATAGCGTAAGAAACTTCACCGGTATTCCCGTTAAACCCCCTCCCTTTGCATCAAGACTAAATAGAACGGTTTAAGTAAATAATCAATGACGAAGAGAAAAAAAAGAAAAAAACGCATAAGCTGTGGACGTATGGACGGCCATGTTGTTACAGCTGCGCATTCTCGCCATCATCACGTACCCAAATCTCGAGGGTCGCGAGAGCAGAACCAAGACAATAATAGAAAGACATTCAAATAACAAAAGAGAGTTGAGATTTGGTCGTTGGACAGGATTATCCGGTTTGATATTCATGAGGCACGGAATGAACCAAACGCACGATAGAAGATTATATATATATATATATATATATATATATATATATATATATATATATATATATATATATATACATAATACATAATATATATAAATAATATATATACAATACATATATAAATAATATATATATAGTATATATATAATAATATATATAACTAATATATATATAATATATATATAAATAATATATATATAGTATATATATATAATATATATAGTATATATATATAATATATATAGTATATATATATAATATATATAGTATATATATATAATATATATATATATATAATATATATATATAATATAATATATATAGTATATATATAATATATATAAAAATAATATATATATAGTATATATATATAATATATATAGTATATATATATAATATATATAGTATATATATATAATATATATAGTATATATATAATATAATATATATAGTATATATATAATATATATATAGAATATATATATATAATATAATACATATATAGTATATATATAAAATATATATATATAATATAATATATATATAGTATATATATAATATATATATATAATATATATATAATATATATTTAATATATATATATAATATAATATATATATAGTATATATAATATATATCTAATATATATATATAATATAATATATATATAGTATATATAATATAATATATATATAGTATACATAATATAATATAATATATATATAGTATATATAATATAATATATAAATAGTATATATAATATAATATATATATAGTATATATAATATAATATATATAGTATATATAATATAATATATATATAGTATATATAATATAATATATATATAATATATATAATATAATATATATATAATATAATACATATATATAATATATATACTATATATATAATACAATATATAATATAATACATATATATAATATATATAGTATATATATAACATATATATAGTATATAATATATATAGTATATATATAATATAATATATATATATAATATAATATATATACATAATATATATAGTATATATATAATATATATATAATATATATAGTATATATATATAATATATATATAATATATATATAATATATATAGTATATATATATAATATATATATAATATATATATAGTATATATATAATATAATATATATAAAATATATATAGTATATATATAATATAATATATATAAAATATATATAGTATAGATATAATATAACATATATAAAATATATTTAGTATATATATAATATAATAATATATATATAATATATATAGTATATATATATATATATATAAATAATAACATATATAATATATATATAATATATATAATATATATATAATATATATAGTATATATATAATATAATATATATAATATATATATAGTATATATATATAATATAATATATATATAATATATACATTATATATATAATATATATAATATATATATAGTATATATATAATATATATATATAATATATATATAATATATATACAATATATATATAGTATATATATATAATATATATATAGTATATATATAATATATTATATAGTATATATATATAATATATATATAGTATATATATATAATATATATATAGTATATATATATAATATATATATAGTATATATATATAATATATATATAGTATATATATATAAT
>NC_136499.1:130181956-130256956 GCF_053919585.1 Euprymna scolopes | reverse complement strand
AATAGGCTATATGGTTGACTATTTTAAAAAACTGATCACATATAATGATAGAAGATGTATCGAGACACAGGAATGGGTATGTTTGATTATGGGGTGTTCGTTGCGCCTGACCTCCATAGAATGGAAATATGTCACAAAGTTTAATAAGGTTTTTTAATATAGATCTACAGAATATTGTGATAAGTGTTTCAGCGTGAACAGGTATGGTATAATAAATTATGGGGTTTATCTATTTTATGTTTACTTTCATCATATTTTGCTTTGGTTTTGATACCCCTAAATTCGAAGCTATCTCTGTACAACCCTTCCTTTTCATAACCTATCATACTTTCATAAATCAGAGTCCATTTTCTGTAGGCTGTTTTTGAATCCAGTCAACGACGGGTACTTTTGCTAGTATATATATATATATATATATATATATATATATATATATATATATATATATATATATATATATATACACGCTCACCTCTAACAAAGCATTTTACTCTCATTGAAAAACTCATTCATGTTCTGCAGAGCAAGGAAAAAAAACGATAAAATCCACTACAAAACAACCAAACCAAACACTACAAACTAATGATTAGAGATACGAAGAGATTGAAAAATAAAAATCCTCTGCAAAATAACTGGATGCAACGTAAATACCTTTTCCGAAATAACTGGATTCGGCATTAAATAACCCGAAAAGGGTTGATATGCCGTAAAATAAAACAACCAAACCAAACCTTGTAGAGGTACAGGATACTCTCAGGTATGAGTTGTTTTCTAGCTCGATAAAGGGAAACTACTTTCCTTGTAGCATCCTTCGCAATGTCCTCAATGTATTTGTTCCAGTTAACAATGCACGTGAATGTTAAGCCGAGGAGTTTGAAGGAAGAATTCTCAGGTAGAATGTTGTCATGGGTATCAGTGGTAGGAGAGGCGTCTCGTAATTGCCACAGGAAAGCAGCCTAGTCTTACTAGCATCAAATCTTACCATCCATTTACGGCCCCATTCCACTTCCGTTTGGTGGTCATTTTCTAACGATTCTGCCATTGTACTGGGGGAGAGAAGGGAGGGGCACAGGCTTTTACTGTTGATAATCATCTTGAATAATAACCGTTTTTTAATTTTAATCTTAATTGAAACGTTGATTAATCCGCGCAAGGCTTTCTTAATGTTTGCATAATTTTATATATATAAAATAAATGCATTTCCCGCCGATTTCGATTCATGAATTTTATGCAACAACCACGTTATCCGAAATCCACACAGACAATTTGTTTAGTGAAGGTTTGTGCAAAACCATTCACACACCCACAGAACCATCCATTTTTGGAACAACTGTTAACCTCAATCGGTGCAAGTAATTCCCACGGACAGAGCAGACGCTAGATTTCAAGTCTCACATAGAAATTTTAATAGTCCTTGATGCAGGTCTTAACGGAGACAGGGAATGCATCTCTCCCAGTATTTTTAAACGTGCACTCAGATACAAAGAAAAGAATTCTAAGTCTTTGGACAGTAAATACAGCGCCTTGCATTCTCAAATGGTCACTCATCTAGAACTGGTCAGGCTTGTCGTTGCTTAACTTAGCCGTTCTAACAAGAAACGCTGTGTCAACGTGATTATGCCTATATATATATATATATATATATATATATATATATATATATATTATTCAGAATAATGAAGTCCAATAAATCTACTGGTGTGCAAACCCAGTGATTATCGGTCTTACAAAATATTATTGGATGTAATATTTTATATAAGACTATCCCAGCTAAATAAAATTGCTCAATAGACTAGATAGAGCAAATAATTTAAATTCCTAAATTATGCTATATATATATATATATGTGTGTGTGTGTATGTGTGTGTTTGTTTGTTGTTGACTTTTACACGATAATACGTTTAATAAACGTACGTCATTAACTTTGAAGATCTTTTCCTTGGAAAATCGTCCATATATTTTGGACGTAAACAAATATTTGTTTATTATTTTTATTTTACTTATAAAACAGTACGTCACTTGACTATTTCTAGGAATCGAACCTGAGACCGTTTGTATTTAGTGCGTTAATCGCCACGAAGTCCTAGATCACTTCACGTGTTCATTTTATCACTTTTAAACTTATGTAGATTTTATAAAATAAAATAATAAATAAATAATATATATGTGTGCGTGTTATTTTCGATATCAATTGTTAGTCAAAAATTATCCTCCGCCAGTGTTTGCACTAATATGCATACCAAATAAAGTCTGAATTTGTGAATTAGAAAAAAAAGAAAAACATCTCAAGCAAGAAATTAAAAAGAAAAAACTAAAAGTAAGGAAGAAAAACCATTAATGGGGAAAAATGTAGAAAGAAAAAAGGGAAGAGAAAAAGAAAGGACAAAGTGGGAAAGAAGGAAGAGATGAGAGGGGAAAAAAGAAAAGAAAAAAAGGAAAAACAAGGAAGAAACGCGAAAAAAAAACGAAAAAAAAAAAAAAAAACTTGTTTTATTTCTGTTTTCTCAAAGTTCTGTGTCTTACTGTTTTCCTCCTAAAATCTATTTGTTAGCCAAATTTTCTTTTAGTCGCTAACTTTTGTGTGACGAGACGGACAAATCAATACACATTTCTCTTTATTATAGAATGAAGGATTATTGTTTACATTATCCAGATTACTATACCCTTCTTACTCATCTCGGACAATACTAAAAATACAATTATTTAAGGCTTCTATCTGGCCATGGCTGACGGAACGAGAGCATGCTACCCTCCCAATGTTTTAAATAGGTGGTTCCCTTGGAAATTCCATGCATATTTTCGAATTCAACAAAATTTGACAAAATGCAACAAAAGAAGAAAGTTATGTTTTGTGAAAATGACACTCAAGATGAGAATAGTAGTTCATATACTACAATCCTCATCTAAAAAATACAGAAACAGGATGTTTATTACTTTTAATTTTATATTAGCAGGGTCACCTGATGTTGCCCGGGATTGAATGATGATCAACGAATGTTTCACACTCCCATATTTTTATTGTCATCGATATCGATGAAATTGTTCATTTTTCAATCAAATCGATTGATTACCTGCTCTATTGGAGGACCCATTGCAGCGCACCTGGAGAAATCACTTAACTTAATCCACAGTACGCTGTAGTCTACATTGCACTGTAGAGAACCTACTGTTGATTTTATAAAATTATTTTTTTAAATATAATGGCTTGGAGTAAAGTTTTAAATGAAAAAGTATCATGGTGCAATTGTGTTTAAGACAGAAACATTTCGAACGCGCCCTTGTCATATCAAAGAAACTACTGCTGATTTTATATATCGGGCCTTCCGGCTTGTGCGGCAATAAAACTTCTCAAATATACTTCCATTCTCCACTTTCCGAAGATGTAATCTTGCGGGGAGATAATAGCGTGCCTTCTGCCGTCGAACGGCGAACATGACTAATTTTTGTTTATGTATGGTTGGTTGGTTGTTTTTGTTTTACGGCATATCAACCCTTTTCGGGTTATTTAATGCCGAATCCAAAGATTTTGAAGAAAATTTTTTAAATAGAATATATTTGTTGTTTTCAAGTCAGTTTCTATTTAACCCATAGTTGGGACCCTAACAGGTACTACCACTCCGGGTCAGAGTGGACCTGGGAGAAATGGTAATTAAAGGGTGGCTCCACACTCCCCAAAGCCCACAAGCTGAGGCCTCACCACTGGATATAGTTTAAGGTCATATCGGGGACCAGTTTATATATGTACGAAGAAAGTTAACAGGTGGTTATTATGAATATATAAGTACGTAAATATGTCTGTGGGTGTGATATCACTGTCAGCATTTCTGCGAAGTGGATTTTTTTTTCTGTGAAGAATCAAAACAAATGTCGCGGTGTCTTGGACTGTCTTCGTTTTTTTTTTCCTTTGTGAAACAAAAAGAAAAAAGAAAAAAATAATAATAAAGATGCATCTATTCAAACTACGCGTTTAGCAACGGAGCTACCGTTTTAAACTTAAACACGACAGACAATGACATACCAAGAGAGAGTACAAAACCAGCTTCGAAATCTATAGGCGATATCGTTTTCTCCTCCTCCTACCCCTTTCCTATAGAAGAGACTTTGTTAGTCTATTTCTGCGCTATCGTTATTTTCATCGCAAGTTGAGCTTCTATCTATAGTCTCCCCCTAACCCTATCTATAGTCTCCCCCACCCCTGTAAAACATTCATAATACTCGTCTAGCTATAACCACTGTCAACATTTTCCTCTACCGCGCCTACATCTAAATGCAAATTCCATAAGCAAAGTTTTTTTTTCCGAGAACTGTCGGTCAGTGGAACACAGTGCCACGCATATGCTTCCCAGCTAACTACAACATCGTCGCTTTCAAGTCCAATGCAAACAAGTTCTTGCTGCGTCGCCGTCTTTTCCACCATTACCTCTCATCACGATGTGTCGCACCTGTCACGAGACATACATTAGCCCTTATCCTCGAGTGGTTTCGGGCCTTGATAAAAAAACTTACCATAGCCGACAGACAAAAAGGTTATTTCAAACTAAAGCATCACAGACCAAAGAAAATGTCGATTCAAAATTTTAACGTGACCAAACGTCTCAAAAATTCTAAGGCGTATAAAAATATGGCGTGATGTGTTTTGTCCTTGGAAGGAGACTTTTTTTTTCTGTTTTTGTTTTACACAAGAAAAAGAAACAGAAAAATTGAAAAAACAGTAAAGAAAAAAAATAATAATTTAATTTTAAAGACGTCATTCTCCCACCTCTCTCCAACATCTCCCATCCGCCCACTTCACTTCCATCTTTTAAAATATTGAAACTTAAAACGACAAAGACGATTTTCTTCTTTTGATTTCAAAGATACGTGCCTCTATTAACCACGAACACATGCACCTGATGGCCCCTAATACAGGTTATATGACGAGTCTATAGAGATTCAAAACTCTTCCGATTGGTTACGCCGCCAGACCGTATAAAACGAAACCAAAAACGGATTAATGTAAATCACGTGTATCGCTTTATTGCGGGTCAATATTTTTTTTAAATTTTGAAATTGCTATGAAACGCAGAGAAATGAAATTTGGTATAAAACTGAAAGAGCATAACAAGGTACACTATTTTCTTGATTTTTGTGGAATTTGAACAAATATTTTGAAAATTATGCTAATTTTTCTATTTTAGGGTAATTTTAAGCGTGTATCACTTTATTGCAGGCCTCCCAAAATGCATAGAAAAAGGTCGATTGACAGCTAGTGAAAAGGAACGTGTTGTTACATGCCTTGCAGAAGGTTTAACTCTCGTATATCTAGCCAATGAGCTTGGAAGAGGTCAAAGAACATTGTCTTCATTCGTTGAAAATCAAAACATCAAACGAAGGAAAGACAAAAACACAAGAAAGTCAGTTTCTGCTCGTTATGTTAGAAAAATTCGCTGTCAACTTATCCAGCAGCCGGGCAGCAACAGTGCTGCTATATTTGTCAAGGATGGAATAGATTCCTTGTCCAGAAAGACACGTTACAATGTTTTAAACGAAATTGCAAGAAGCATAGCAAGTCCTGCTTTAAACCAAACTCATAAGGAAAAACGTTTGGCTTGGACTCAGAAATACATGAAAACCAGCTTTTAAAATCTTCTTTTCACCGATGAGGCCAGAGTAACATTTGATGGACTAACTAGGTGGATGGGCCAAAGTTTGGAGTCCTCTTGGATTCTCTATCCCTTATCAATTCCGTCGTCAACAGCGAGGTGGAGGTGTTATGTTTGGGCTGGAATAATCTGCAATGAACTAATTGCACCATTTCTAGTGCCAGGTGTCAAACTGACAAGCCATTCTTATATATATAACTATTTCATTTATTCACATAAATTTACTATACGAAAGTATAGATTTATGCGTAAACTTTAAGTATTTACTTCAAAAGTGCTCAATACGTAGGTAGAGCTAGTTAATAATTACTATATATATATATATATATATATATATATATATATATATATATATATATATATATATATATATATATATTAAATGAGCATTTGTCACCATGGCTTGATGACTTTACATTCTCACGTCACCGCAAGTAATTTTTATGTGCGATAACGTACCATCCCACTCAACCAAGGCTACAACATCCTATCTTAAGTCATTAGTGGAGAAAATTTGATGACATGTCCACCTTGTTCTCCAGATACAAATCCAGTTAAGCAACTCTGGTCAATAATAAAGATGAAAGTTTATGAAGGAGGTGCTCAATTTTCGTTGAAAGATGTACATTGGAGGAAGATTTTGGAATTTTCCTATAGCATCACATCATCTCAAATCCGCCGATTGATATCAGTTTACAAGAGGCGCCCCTCCAGGGGATTAATGGACTATCTCGTGACGTCACTTCCGGTAACGAGTATTGGTGCCCGGCAGTCAGAGATTAGTACGCGGCCAAGGAGGAATTTTCCTATAGCATCACATCATCTCAAATCCGCCGATTGATATCAGTTTACAAGAGGTATAGGATTAATAGACTATCTCATGACGTCAATTCCTCTAATGAGGTCACTTCCGGTAAATGGGTACCGGTGCCAAGGAGGTCGTGTGCAAACTCCCAACAGTGGAGGAATGGTATTGCTTAACCCGCCTGTAATACATGTGAATACATGTTTGTTTCTAAAACTCCTGTGTTCCATTCGTTTTATCGCCATTTAACACCATAACAGCTATTCAAGGTGATTTTGAAGCATGGGAGTTATGTTGATTAAGAAATATTTCCTTAAACAAAATAATGTGAAATTCGTTCTTGTTTTCAGTTAATATTATTTCTGCATATGTTCTATATTTCATGTAAATAGAAATATGAAGTTAGATTATCGTTTTATTACCGAAAATAACGTTTTTAGACACTTGCAATGAAATGATACACACTTAAAATTACAAAAAATATAGAAAGATTAGCATAACTTTCCAATTATTTGCTCAAATTCCACAAAGATCAGGAAAATAAGTCACCTTGTTATGCTCTTCCAGTGTCATACCAAATTCCACTTCTCTGCGTTTCATAGCAATTTCAAAATTTAAAAAATATTGACCAGCAATAAAGTGATACACAGGGTTTAATGATCAATATAGGCCACTCGCAAATCAATTTTGTTCCATGCTTCAATCAACTCGATTCTCGTTGATAAAAACAGCGACGATGAAGGATTGATGGCCTACCATCTTTAATTGGTTTTTGTGGACGAAAAGAAAAACTCAGAAACAAATCATAGAGCACGTATACACTTAGTTTATTAGCTCGCCTAGAAATTTTAATCTCTATGAACAAGGATTGTTTTTAAGCACCCGAAGGGGGGGAAGGTGGGTGTCTACCATCGGCTTAAACACTAACCATTGGCTGATCCACGCCTGACACGGAAGACATCCTTAACCCAAAAGCATGTGACTCTTGACGTCACACATCTCCCTTACACGAAAGCCAATGGGAAACTCGCGCCCCTCTTCACATTATTCAATAGTAAGAAATTGAAGCATCATCGATCTATTTCAAACTTAAGCTTAACAGATCAAAGAAAATGCTAGAGAGAAAGAGAAGAGTAAAGAATTTAATGTATCTTATATCGTAAAAAGGAATGAAGGGGGAAAAGAACTGTGTTGGAGATAAATAAAAAAGACATGGAAAAATACTCAACTCAGAACATAGAAAGGCTGATATCTGCAATGGAAGACAGTATCAAACTGAACAACATAGGCAGTACTGAAACCAGAAACAAAAAGATAAAAAAAAAAGTTGGAAAGAACTACATAGACGACTCATAAGAATGACAAGAGAATAGATTTATACGAAAAACCAAAAAAACTCGGACATGGCTGAGAAACGAACGCCTGCACCGAGAAATGGAATCGCTATTGGCAACTACACTAAACAATGCGATTAGAATCACATTAGAGCTAAAATAGATAAAACCCAGACAAACAGTAAATATAGACTCTGTGGTCAAAAGTACGAAACGATAAACCACATAAAAAGTTAATGCAGCAAACTAGCCCTAAAAGAATACGAGAACAGACACCACTACATGAGAAGAGCCGTACACTGGAAAGTATACAAATGACAGGATATTAATGAATAGCGAAGACCACGACATCCTTTGAATAATGGACATACAAACAGATAATCTCATCCAAAAACATCATAATCTATATATAAATCTATAAAAGTGAAATTGTCTGTCTGTGTGTATGTATGTGTGTGTGTGTACATTCCCATGCCAAATTATTCAATTTTCGGTCGATAGACTCGAGATTTGACATAAGGGGTATTGAGATTTGGGAAAATCGTTTTAATCGGTTTTCGGAGAAATTCGGCTGTCAAGGGATGAAGGTTCAACGATTAGATCCTTAAAAACTCTTCCGCCAATTTTGCGTTTAAACAATTGAAATTTTAGATGTAGGTTCCTTAGACATGGATCAAATTTGATTTGAGCCCAAAACAATAAATGTTAAGGGGGTCAAAATCAGCATCAAAGTTTAAAAAAACTTTTACATCTCAGCCAATTTTTGGTCTAAACATTTGAAATTTTACATAAAGTTATTCAGACATAGGGTAAGCTTGTTAATCGGGTTTTGGTTGAAAATTTGGCTGCCAAGGGGTCAAAGTTCAAAAGATTTGACCTTTGCGGTCTCTAGCAAACTTCAGTAAATTTTGGGTCTAAACATTTCAAATTTTACATAAAGGGTATTCAGACATGCAGCAAGCTTTTTAATCAGTTTTGAACGAAAATATGTTTATCAAGAGATCAAAGTTGCAAGAGTTGACCTTTGCAGACTCTACCAAACTCCTCCGCCAATTTTGGGTTCAAACACTTGAATTTTCGATGTAGGTGACCTGGACATGAGTCAAACTTTTAAATATTTATATACATATGTACATAAAGTTATGAACAGTACATAGGGCCTGAGCAAAACCGGGCTGAACTGCTTGTAATTAATAAGAAGGAAAGAAACTGACAAATTGTAGATTTTTCCGTCTCAGCAATGACAGGGTAAAAATAAAAGAACCGGAAAAACTAATCAAATATATGAAACTTAGCCAAAAAGTAAAAGAAAAAAAAATCACTATAATATCAATAATTGTACCTATTTACAATGCCTCCCCACGGGACAGAGTTAGACACCAGGGTCGTTTTTTTAACGTGGAGAAAAGGTACAAAAATAAAAAGATTGTTTCAGTCATGAAGGACTGCTCCTCCACCGAAAGAGAACAAGAAATGGAAGTGCAACATCTGGAGAACAGATACTACACTTTGATCTTGGCTAAAAGGCCTGTAGCGCAGTACTGAAAAACCTATAAAAAAAATAGAGCAAATGGGAATCTGCTATGATGTTGCAAGTGACGTAATCTGCTATGATGTAATTCAACGGACCATCCCTATCCTTGATTTTAATATGATTTACAACGAAGTTAAACTACATAACATTATATTGTTATTTCTAAAATGATTGATATGCAGTCAAACAGATGAGCCAAATATAACAAAAAAAAAAAAAAGCTAATTTTCCTTAAACAGTTAATCATGAAGGCAGGAAGGAAATATCAGTCGTTGTTCGTGTTTTCATGCGATTTGTTATTTTTACATGCATGTGCTTCCATAAATAGAAATCTATAATCTTAAAAAGGTAATTTAGATGTTCTGCACAGGATGTGAAGAATTTGTAGACATAATTTGGGTTAATTTTATGTTTTAATAAAAACTAGCAGTTCCGCCCGGCTTTGCTCGGGCCCTATGTACTGTTCATAACTTTATGTGCGTATGTATATATTAAAAAGTGTGAATATGTATATATTAAAAAGTGTGAATATGTATATATTAAAAAGTGTGAATATGTACGGTAATGCCTTTCTATATAATAGGTTTCCTTAACTACCATAGAGAAAAAAGTTGGTAAAGACCGCAGACGTCAATTTTTTTAAAACTTTGATCCAATTTTGACTCCTTAACATTTATTATTTTGGGCTCAAATTGAATTAAAATGTTTGAACCATGTCCAAGTAACCTACATCTAAATTTTCAAGTGTTTAGACCCAAAATTGGCGGATTATTTTGGTAGAGTCTGCCAAGGTCAACTCTGTACACTTTGACCTCCTGCCAGCCAAATTTTGGCTCAAAATATGATTAAAATGTTTTAAAATTAATAAGTTAAATTTATTTCTGTTCATATCTCATACTGGCTACTTTTTCATGACCCCACTGTTATTCAATGCTTAATCATTAAAAATATGTTTTTTGATAACCTGTATAATTTATAGATTGATTTGGTAATTTTATAAGTAATATTAATTATTAAAACAATAAGAAGCCGAAGTAAAAACAGGAAAAATTTTTTTTTCTTTTGCTCAACATACACCTCCAAATACCCGGCAACGCCGGGCTGAAATAGTAGTATATCTATAAAAGTGAACGTGTCTTTCTGTCTGTCTGTCTGTGTACATTTTCCTTCGCAATAACTTTTAATTTTCAGTCTACAGACTCGAAATTTGATATACAGGGAACTGAGATTTGGGAAAATCTATGTGATCGGTTTTCGGACAAAAATTTGGCTGTTGAGGGGTCAAAGTCCAACCATTTGACCTTTGAGAACTCTACCAAACTCCTCCGACAATTTTGGGTTTACACACTTGTAATTTTTTATATTAGTTCCTTGGACATGGATCTAACTTAATAACTAGATTTGAGCCCCAAAAAATAAATGTTAAGGGGTTATAATAGGGGTCAAAGTTGAAAAGAAATTGACCGTTGTTTTTTTTGTTTTTTTTTTGCTGAGCATACACCCCCAAATACCAGGGCAATGCCGGGCACGCATGCTAGTACATCTATAAAAGTGAACGTGAACGTGCCTGTGTATCTGTGTGTGTGTGTACATTTCTCTACGCAATAACTCTGTCAATTTTTAGTCTACAGACTCGAAATTTAATATACAGGGTACTGAGATTTGGGAAAATCGATGTGATCGGTTTTTGGCCAGAAATTTGGCGATTAAGGGGTCACATTTCAACGATTTGACCTTTGAGAACTCTACCAAACTCCTCCGACAATTTTTGGTCTGCGCACTTGAAATTTTAGATATAGGTTCCTTGGACATGGATCTAACTTAACTTGATTTTAGCCCAAAACAATAAATTTTAAGGGGTCATAATAATGGTCAAAGTTAAAAAAAAATTGACCTTTGCGATCTCTTCCAAATTACTCAGACAATTTTTGTTCTAAATATTTGAAATTTTGCATAAAGGGTATTCAAAGATAGGGCAAGCTTTTTCATCAGTTTGGGTCGAAAATTTTTAGTTACCAATATATAAATGTATGTATGTATGTCTCTGCCTTAAACTTTCAATAGAGGCGACGGATTTTACCAAGATCAGTATCGTTTTAAAGTTCGATCTTTCATACGACAAATATCGAAAAATTGGCTAAAAACATTAATAACTTCCCCTTCAACTACGCACTTTTCTACAGGGGGGGGGTCACTTTTTTCGACGATATTTTTGAAAGATATCCTCCCCCCTTTAAATTGTCTAGCCATAATTTTAAAAAATGTCGCTTCCGGTTTGGCAGTGGTCGTAACAGCATAAACGTTAGGTTTTACTCCGTTCTTTTCCTCCTTTGCGATACGGGTTCGAGCCTGCCTTCCTACTACCACTTTATTTTTTGTTTTTGTTCAACATGCACATCCAAACACCCGGGCAACGCCGGGCTGAAATGTTATATATATATATATATATATATATATATATATACTATATATATATATACTATATATATATATATAAGTGAAAGTGTCTCTCTGCGTGTGTCTGTGTACATTTCCCTACGCAATAACTCTGTCAATTTTAAGCCTACAGATTCAAAATTTGATATACAGGGTACTGAGATTTGGGAAAATCGATGTGATTCGTTTTCGGACAGAAATTTGGCGATTAAGGGGTCAAAGTTCAACGATTTGTCCTTTGAGAACTCTACCAAACTCCTCCTACAATTTTGGGTTTAAAAACGTGAAATTCTAGATATAGATTCCTTGGACATGGATCTAACTTAATAACTTGATTTGAGCCTAAAACAATAAATGTTAAGGGGTCATAATAGGGGTCATGATAGAGGTCAAAGTTTAAAAAAATTGACCGTTTTTTGCTTAACATACACCTCAAAACACCCGGGCAACGCCGGGCACCCATGCTAGTATATATATTATACTTTATTTGGATAAAAATCCAATAGAGAACACAGCTTCTTTCTTAGAACTGCACACCCGCGGAACTCGCTTCTGGTTTCCTACTTTCCAATTGACTACAATGTGGTTGTCTTCAAGTCAAACGTGAACAAATTATGTTAATAACGATTGCTACGATATTATCCCATTGACTACCATGCACACATTAATCCTTATCCCAGAGTGGCCTCCGGGCCTTGATAAGTGGTGACTCATTTGTAAAAAAAAAAAAAAATAAAAAATGATAAAACATGATTTGTAAAAAAAAAAAAAAAAAAAATGAACAAACATTTGTAAAAAAAAAAAAAAAAAAAAATGATAAACAAACATTTGTAAAAAAAAAAAAAAAAAAAAAATGAACAAACATTTGTAAAAAAAAAAAAAAAAAAAGAAATGATAAACAAACATGATTGCCGTTTCTGATTTTTTTTTTAAATAAAGATTGATTGTTCATATTATTTGGATTCATCGGACTACTGTTCTCATCTTGAGTGTGATTTTCACATTGTTTCGGTTGATGTAACATCCGACCTTCTTATTTTGAGTGTGATTGTCATCTACCATCTACCATTATGGGACAAGGCAAAAATTATAGACGGAGAAGAACGGTGGAGTGTAAGACGAGTCAAAAAAGCAGCACATATGTTGGGGAATAACCAATTACTAAGTAGATCTATTGTAGAATTTAACGCGATATAGAAACCGTTAATTCTCGACGAAAATACCCCCCGACAAGCAGCAAAGTCCCACCCCTACACAGTTGAGATCCTTAGATGTAAAAAAGCCTTTTACTCTAATAGCTTCTTCCCCCAGAACTGCAGGACTTTGGAATTCTCTTCCGGTTTCCTGCTTCCCCAACTGTACTGACATGCAGAAGTCCGAGTGTAATATAAACAGCCATCTTGCTGCTAAAGTCCCTACATAGTACCCCTGGAATTTAGGTCCCTGATAGTAGCCCCCTACATCAAATTGGCAATATGCCTTGTTTGGGGTGAAAATGTAATAAAAGAACAATATATTACTATTTATTATAAATTATTTATATATATATATATATATATATATATATATATATATATATATATAAGGGGTAGTCACAAACAATGTGTATTTTTAACATTATTTTATTATTCCGTGTCTTGGTTTTTCATTGAGAATTCTGTTTGGGTCATTGTAATAATGTTTTTAAATCATTGAAATCGTTTTTACGCGTTTCAGACGTTCTGTGAAGCGTCCTCGTCAGTCTCCAACACATTTGAAAATAATTTCTGACGAGGACGCTTCACAGAACGTCTGAAACGCGTAAAAACGATTTCAATGATTTAAAAACATTATTACAATGACCCAAACAGAATTCTCAATGAAAAACCAAGACACAGAATAATAAAATAATGTTAAAAAATACACATTGTTGGTGACTACCCCCTTATTTAAATATACATCTTTCTTTTGTTGGAATTCCTTAACCCATTTTATATATATATATATATATATATATATATATAGCAATAATTTGTAAGAAATAGTTATATTAATAACTAGAAATAAAAATAGGTATACGGCTGCTAAAATTCGTACTAGACTTGTCCGCAAGAACCCGCGGCGCAGTAATTAGAGTCCTTGGAAAGATCAATTGTAAAAAGTTCAAATCTCAGTGTGGTGTGGGGGGGGGGAACAAAAAACACAATTGTGAATTACTTAGGACCTCTTTCCGGTCATGACTGACGGAACAAGAACATGTTACCCCGTGAAATAAAGGTTTCTGCTCGAAATTCAGTCCAAATTCCTTGACAGAAACATTCCCGAGTTCGACAAAATACACCTGAAAGAAGGTCGAAAGTTAAATCGACCGAAGCGTTGTGAAAATGAAAATCCGATGAATCCAAACTAAAAAAAAAAAAAAAAGATTGTATCCAAACTTACACATGGAAGCATGTTTAAATGTATAATAGAGATTGAATCCGTAGTAACTCTCGGTGGCATCGGATATGAAATGGAGGGTGACCTCGTTGGTGAGCGACTGATAATCCACCGATTTTTGTCCACAGAATACTTCTGAGCTTTGCTTTTGACTGTCTTGTGCGTAACCGGAATCGGTAATTTTCAAATAATCGAAACTGAAACGAGAGAGAAAAAGAGAACGTTGTGAATTGAGGGTGAGATGGTGGCGGTCGTGGTGGCGGAGTTCAGTTGAATCTGGTAAAATAATACAGTTTGGGAGGAAGTTAACATGTACGAATCGAAATATCGCAAAAAGGAGTTTATGAGATAATGGTAATGAATTATGCGAATTAGATAAGAAAGAAAGAAACAGAGAAAGAGAGAAAGGGAAAGAAACAGAGAAAGAGAGAAAGGGAAAGAAACAGAGAAAGAGAGAAAGGGAAAGAGAAAGGAGGAGGAAAGCTAGAAAAGGAGGAAGAGAATGGAGAGGGTTAAAATCCCCCGATCGGGAGAGATTGTCATCCTATACTGATGATTGCGTAAGTATGAAATACTAGTGTCTACAGGTATAAAATATATTATTACTACGAGAAATTGTGTGTGTGTGTGTGTGTGTGTGTATTGATATTCATATTAAAAAAACTATTTTCTATTCATTTAAAAAGAAAATACAACTGTTATATATGGGTTGTGAAACTGCATTCATCTGCAAAAGATCTAACTAATTTGCATATTCTTTTAGACATACATTTTAATTAATTCCCTATTAGTTTATTTTTTCGGTTTTCTTATGAGATGATCATCTTTAGTTAACTATTACGTGTAATTATATTCATGCAGATATTCTACATGATTTATACTTGCATAATATTTGCGTAAAAATGTTATAGTAAACAAAACTCTTCCCATTATATATATATATATATATATATATATATATATATATATATATATATATATATATATATATATATTATTCAATTTTCACCCTAAACAAGATACAGTCCTACTTGGAAGTAGGGGGCTACTAATGGGGACATAAGTTGAAGGGGCATTATGAAGGGAGATGAGTAGCAAGATGTCTGTTCACATTATACTTGAACTTCTGCATATCAGTACAGTTGGGAAAGCAGAATCCCGGATGAGAATTTCAAAGTCTATCAGATCTGGGTAAGAAACTATTGGAGTCGAAAGCTTTCTTACACCTAGGGATCTCTATTGTGTAGGGGTGGGATTTAGCTGCTTGTCGGGTTTGTCAGGGGGTATTCACGTCGAGGGAGGTACAAGAGTTTGTAGTTCGTCAGAGCATTCGCCATTTAAGTAGAACAGGCAGAGGGATGTAACATTTCGTCGATTGGACAGAGGTTGAGGCCTAGATGACAGTTCAGGACCTATCAGATCGGAGACTCTCTTTTGAACCTTGTTCATGAGTGAGAGACAAGTAGCAGATGAACCCTCCCAAATGTGACAACAATACTCCAGATATATATATATATATATATATATATATATATATATATAATTCCTACCAAACTTTCTGTTTTTTGTCTACAGACATGAATCTTAATGTATAGGGTATTCGAACCCACGCAAAACTTTATAGTTGGATTTTAGCCGGGGAAAATCGGTGCAAAAGTGTGAAAATTAAAAGAAAAATGGAATTTGCCAGTCGAACAACGGCATTACGAATATGCATGCGTAACGTAATAGCTATTGGTTCATGTTTACATTTTTAGCCTTAAGCAAATATGTCTTCATAGCCTAGGTATTAACATCAAAGTAAAAAGTAAATCTTAAGCTAAACGTTAAATAATTACAAGAAACTTTACCAACCACCAATAGCTATGGCTAGAGATACTGAAAGCACTTCGTTCAACCTCCTTAACGTTCACAGGGAACATGAATTGGAATAGATACATCGAGATCATTGCCAAGGCTGCTGCAAAGAAGATGGGCTCTCTATACCACGCTAGAACGTTGCTTACACCTGAAAGTATCATGTACCTCTACAAAGCCACCATTCACTCATGTATGGAGTACTGCTGTCACGTTTGCGCTGGTGCATCTGCTACTAGTCTCTCATTCCAAAAGAGAGTCGCCAACCTGTCCCATCGACGAAATGTTGCATCCCTCTGCCTGTTTCAGTGGTGGATGCTCTGACGAACTACAAGCCCTTATACCCCTTTGTTTGTACCTAAATGTAAGAAAGCCTTCTACTCTAAAAGCTTCTTCCCCAGAACTGCAAGACTTTGAAATTCTCTTCCGGTTTCCTGCTTTTCCAACTGTACTGACATGCAGAAGTTCAAGTGTAATGTGAACATACATCTTGCTGCTAAACTCCTTACATATTACCCCTGCAACTTAGCTCCCGGATAGTAGCCCCCTACATCAAAGTGGCAATGTGCCTTGTATGGGGTGAAAATGTAGTAAAAAAAATATAGTAAACGTTTGATTTCGATTTTCGGTGATGATGTACGAGTCCATTTTTTTTTTTTTTTTACTCTTTAAATCATTGCTATATATTGGTCCAATATATAGTAACCATATAATAATACGAAATCTGCATTAATCAAAATATAATATTTAGACGTATTTTACGACCTGGCAATGCCAGACGACATGCTAGTTTAATTATAATTTTATATATATTTAAGTTGTGGGTTGTCGTCACTCTTACATTATTATTAAAAGCTTTTCTATTTAAAAATTAATAAAACAACCTTCGTAATATGCTCAGTCATGGATATGTGAGCGACTAAATAAAGGTTAACTAATTTGCATATTCATTTGAAAAATGAACTCCCATTAATTAATCATCCATGTTTGGGGGGGGGTTCTTATTAAACAATTGGTTTCATTTAACTATTCCACTCAATTCTATTTGTGAATAGTTTTAACATTCTGCGTAATTGCGTTGCACGTAGGATAGTACACGAACATGCATATATATGCAAAGTTGTTTTTCCTCGCTCTGACATAGATATTAAAAGCCTACTTTTCCATTAAAAAAATTGTTAAAACAAATTTATTAATATACTCAGTCATAAATATGCGAGCGACTTCGTGAAGGTTAACTAATTTGTATATTTCTTTGTTCAATCATTGGTAGTCATGCAAAATGTTAAAAAAAAAAAAAAAAAAAAAGTTCTGTTTTGTGTTAAGTTCTAAGAGTGATCTCCCTTGCTTGTTGTGGATTATTAATAGGCCTATGACAACAGCATATTCTTTTCATTGCTTTGACTCAAGTATATATTTAGCGTTTCTTATGAGATGATTCATTACAATGAATTAAATTTATGCACAGTTTCTACATTCTGCATAATTGCGTAGAATTTAAGATGAAAACGTTTCAGCACACGGAAATATATATATATATATATATATATATATATATATATATAACTTTGTGTGTGCGATAAGTCTCTATCAAACTCTTCTCTGTATATTTGGTCTACGGAGTATAAATTTCATATATAGTGTATTTGAACACGTAGCATACTTTCGATTTAGTTTTTAACCGGTAAAAATAGCTGCTAAGATGTCAAAATTGAAAACAAAAAGTTCACTTTGGCAGGAGTGTACCTGCACAAACCTACGTTCATAGGTTAAAGAACATTATTATTTTTTTTAGCTATTTATATTCGTATGGGCGTGGTCCAGAGGTTAAGGAATGAAACTAAAAATTTGCATGTTTTGGTTTCGATTCTAACTGATTGCATCCAAATCATGTATTTTTTTACCTTTGATATCACTACTATATATTAGGTACAATATAATAATCGACAGAGAATTTGATCTATAATAGTAAATTCGTAATTTGCATGAACTAAAATATAATACTTAAGCGTATTTTACTATCTGGCAACGCCGAGCAATCTGCTAATATATATATATATATATAACAAAAAGTAACCTATGTAATTTATCATCATGAACAATGGAACGTTTTCCATACAAGTTTATTAACGTGGACATAATCTCTGCCAATAACCTGTGGTGCTCCCTGGAGCCTGTGACAACAAATCTCCAGTACTCTCCATCTCTTTCGATAACCTTTGCAAATGAATTTGGGGTTATCGCAACAGCCGTTTACTATTGATTTCTCGCTGACAAAGATCTTCCCATCCCCCTTGTCCTTTCAAGACTATTTGGTGAATATCTGTCTATGCTAACACATTTAGGGGAGGTGTTGTTAATTTACAAGTCTACGGTATCAGTTTTTTTAGTTCCACGTGAGTCTCCACTATCTTTTAGTTTTACTTTCCAGTTGCCATATCCCGGGTTACGCCAGCATGTGGAAATTGTGATTTTGCTGGCAGGTTGTTTTGTGCAAAAGGAGTTCAAGGGGCTAGGTGTTGACGTATGTCAAATGTAGTTGAGGTCGACGGTGACACGTGAAATGTCATTTGGTTCGTGTGGCAGAAAACGTGGAAAAAAAGAGAGAGAGATATTTTGGCTTGCGTGCAGGCAGTTTGCCTTCCGATTTTGGACGATGCAGACGTGTCGGAGGGAACGTGAAAATGCGGCGAAGAAAAAGAAAACGTATAAAAAAATGGAGTGACAATGCGATGCCCCCCTCCCGTTCACTCGTAGATGAATAAAATAATCCATGCCAGAAAATATTTTCATCAGATGTTCCTTTTACAGCATCGACCAGTGACGGGAAGAATCGATTAGTGTTGTGTAGTGAGGGTATTATATCGGGGACGGCATATGTGACATGGTACACATAATAAAGAGGATGAGACATTTATATACTGCGTACATCACGATGACTACTGCGATAACATTTCTTATTTCATATTATTAATAGAAGGCTTATATAGGTGAAGAGTGAGACGTGCAATACAGTTCTTTTAATCATAGAGAAGGGAAATACATTAATGATGATGGTGGGGACAGACAGTTAACACTTTGGAAGTTCTTTTTACAAGATGATGGAACAGTGTGATGTATAAACGCACGTTACCTTTCATGGCTGAAATGATGACAAAACGAAGACTTATAAATATGATAATCTTTATTCATACCAGCTGATTATAATGATGATGATGAGGAGGAGGAGGAGGAGGAGGAGGAGGAGGAAGAGTCGAATTGCCTTTAGATTTCTACATTTTGTTTCCCTCTTTTTTATTCAATTTTCACCGAAAACAAAAGGCACAGTGCCACTTTGAAATAGGGGGCTACTATCGGGGACATAAGTTGCAGGGGTATTATGAAGGGAGATGAGTAGCAAGATGTCTGTTAACATTACACTTGAACTTCTGCATGTCAGTACAGTTGGGAAAGCAGAATCCCGAAAAGGAGTTCTAAAATCTAGCAGTTCTGGGGAAGAAACTATTGGAGTAAAAGGCCTTCTTACACTTAGAGATCGCTACTGTGAAGGGGTGGGATTTAGCTGCTTGTTGGGTTTGTCGGGGGTATTTACGTTGAGGGGTTACAAGTGCCTGAATTCTGTCAGAGCATTCACATTAAAGTACTTGTATAATAGGCAGAGGGATACAACATTTCGTCGATGGGACAGAGGTTGTAAGTTTAGATGACAGTTCAGGACTAATCAGGTTGGCAACTCTCATTTGAACCCTGTATAGGAGCGAGAGAGTAGTAGCAGATGCACCAGGCCAAATGTGACAACAATACTCCATACATGGGCGAATGGTGGTCTTATAGAGGTACAGAATACTTTCAGACGTAAGTAGCTTTCTAGCACGATAGAGAACCGACTTTCTTCGCAGCAACTTTGGCAATGCTTTCAATGTATCGTTTCTGGTCGCTTCCAAAAGGGTTTCAGCTAACTCGCCTTTCCCCTCTGAACTGACTCCCGAACTCGACTCTGCCCGAACTTGACTGACTCACTGAATATATCGTAAATTATCTTTCTTTGTGACGCCGTCGTGGTGGTGGTGTCGTCTGTGTATATATCGACGAATAACCTTAGAATGTGATTTAATGAAGACTAGTGGGTGTACCCGGCGTTGTGTGTGAATGTGTGGAGTAAGGCAGCCCGAAAAAAAAGTAGGCAGCCTGGGTGTTAAAAAATGTAGTAGTAGGCAGGCTCGAACGTGCAACGCGAAGGAAGAAAAATACCTAACGCCTTAGTCGATGTCTCCATCGTGAACCGGAAGTCGAGAGCGTTGAAATTAAGCATAGTCAATCCAACGGAGACAATGACTTGCGAAAATGACAGCGCAAAAACCGACCCCTCCTACAAAAAACTGTCCATTTGAGGGTGAATGAATTAATTTTGGGGGCCAATTTTTCGATATTTGTTGTCCGAAGGATCGTGCTTCAAAACGATACCGGTTTCGTCCGTCGGAAGTTTTTGACAGATACGCATACACACACGTTTTTACTTTTATATATTACATAAGAAAAAGAGTTCGGCTTAGGATGCATCAGTGTTGACATTTCGAGCCTCAAACTTTTATCCATCGATATTTTTATAAACTTGTCGGAGAGAAACGGTTTGACGGTTCCGAAGATAACAGTAACTGGAAAGTTTGTGAAGTAGATCTTTATGTCAAATCCAGCCAAATGCCTTTCATATGTCAAGAGCTATTGCTCTAGAGAGGAATCTTTCATCGATAGCTTCGCTGATTATATGTGATATTACAGTCAATACATCAGCTGTAGATCTCTCAGGATGGAAACCATATTGCTTGTCGCTGAGCATGTTGTCCCCCCCCCCCGAGGTGGTTCACAATTTCGGTTGAGTTTATTTGCCGCTATATATCCAGAAATTTAAAGAGAACCAGAATCGGTATTTGTGTCGGAATCGGAAATTTAGAACCAGATCGTAAATTTATCGGAATCGGGAATTTAAAATAGAATTGTACTTGTATCGAAATCTGGGGTTTAAAATAGACATAATTTATCGGGATCGGGAATTTTGAATTGAATCGATAATTGTATTGGAATATAGGATTTAAAATAGTTTCGGTACTTGTATAGGAATCGGTAATTTAGAACAGAATCGGGAATTGTATCGGAATCGGGAATTTAGAACAGAATCTGTAGTTGAATTCAAATCGGGAAAATTTGAAATTATCCCATCACTAATTTCTACAGTTTTAAAACCGCTAACCAGTGGGTAACACGGCCCACATTGAGTACCACAAATGTTTGTCGCAAATTTAGAATCCACCAAGATTTCCGTATCGTGAGAAATAAATGCTGCAATTAAGCTACGCACTTTTTTTTATTATCACGTTTAAAACTGAAACTGTTGTGCGATGGTGCTTCCCCGTGACCCCAACCCGAAATTCCGCGTTCAATGGGAACTTGTCCCTGATTTTGCTGCGACCCTTGCATTAGTAATTGAAACTGTATCCATTTCCCACTTTCCAGATTCGTAAACAAAGCTTCTCGGATAAAATGAAAGAAAGGAAGAAAGAAAAAAAAAGGATGTCGTTGAGATGATGCGATTTTCACGTTATCAGCAAAATGACCAAATAACAAAAGAAAACAAAATACAGGATTTCAGTTTTTTGAATTCACGAGGGAAAGAAAAAAATCCGGCCTTATTTTTAAACGAACGATTGTTACCCATGTCGTTCTGCGAGATATAAATGGACTTCTTATCGCCTGGTTGTTGCGAATGGAACATTGTTTTTAAAAGATGGATTATCTCCCTTTGCAAATGTGTGGGCCTTAGTTTTGGTTGTTTTGTTTTACGGCATATCAACCGTTTTCAAGTGCAATCATTTTGGGCTAAAATAACTTATGATTTAAGTTCTTTATATCTTCAAATATCTACTTATTATTTCTTTATTTATGGTGTTTGCTTTAATTGTGTGTGTTGACACAATAGCTTATAGTTTTCGGTTTATTTCAAGTCGAATCGAGTAATTTTGAAAGAAAAAATTAAGGTTCAAATTGTTTATATTTTCTAATATTTATTCATGATGTTTGATTTGGTTGTTTATAAAAATTGTCGTTTTTGTTTTGTTGTAGAACTTGACTGAGTTTTGCAAGTGAAAGAAAAAACAATGTTTGGTGCATTTAAGTCAGGAATCCGGTATCTTCAAACAGCCTGATCTGATAACACCAAATTGGCTCAATTAAAGTTCAACCTTGAGAGAAAAAACAAAAAAAAAAACAAAAAAAGATCGCTAAAAATTCCTGGTAAAAGTATCCCACATTATTCTGTCAACCAAAGGACGTTTTTTTTTTTTTTTAATAAATCACCAAAATCAAAAATAGATGATTTAAGTTTCTGAATTGAGGAGGAAAATAAAACAATTCGGTTTGTTTTATTTCTGAATTCTTATTGTGTGTGTTTACTGCAGTCCACACAAGTTGCTGACCATTTCAAGTCAAAAATATTGGAAGGGTCATATTCAGATAGATCTTAACCTCACTGGTTATACACGTGCCTATCCTGTTGCTAACCTTGCCCATCTTACACTCATTTTTTCATCATTCACACTGAGGAAGACCGAATGATCGGTCGAAAATTAGGTGCTTTGGAAAGAATTTAAAAAAAAAAAAGACTTTTTGTATTCCTACACATCAACAAATAGAATACAGAAAAGATATAAACGCGATAACAACCTGATGATGGCCAAAACGTCGTGAAACACCAATTTAAAGATGAAGATAATAATCCGTAAGAAATAAATAAATAACTTGGGACTTCTTTTCTATTTTTATTTTACTGTGTTATCTTCCTTTTTTTTTTTCGTATACTATTTTTAAACGTGTTATTCTATATTACATTTTTTTCTTTCTTTCTTTGAAGATTGTAATGCTGGGTATGGGGCAGCCAAACCAGCTGCCAACATTGCCCTGCTTTTTATTGAAACTAACCGAGAGCTCTTTTTAGTATCCTCGTTGTTCTCTCAAGTGCAATTGTCTGGATCTCTTTTGCACTTGGTTCACCAGGAATATTAGTTAGGTAGGACTTCAGGTTCTTCTTCAAAAGCCTTGTGGCACCTATAGTAACTGGTATGATTAATATTTCCGTAAGATTCCAGTTTCTTTTCATATCATACATGAGACCTTGGTATTTGGTCTGTTTCTCCCTTTCAGCTTTGTTCAGACCTCCGTCATTAGGGACACTCACTTCAATCAAGGTTGCCACTCTTTCTGACTTATTCCATATAACTATGCCAGGTTTGACAGCAGCATTTTCAAGGTAGGCAGCTGTAGGGATTACATGGTCGTAATGTATGGTATATAAGTCATTTCCAACTGTTCTTTCAGGTTGATGTTCCCAGGACTTGCTGATACACTGGATGTTTATTTTTTTTTTACAGATGGTCCAGTGGAGGTAATTTTTTAAACTACTCGAAGTCTTAAAGTAACTCAAAAAATATGTCGAGAAAAATTTCAGCTTAAATGCTTCTCATTTTAATAAAATTTCATCCTTTTTCTGTTGCAGTGTTATTCAAAATTCGATCTTGCTGAATTTTTGTATTGACTTCTATTATGTGCAGCGAACTAAATATTATGGTATCTGTTCGATGCACAGTTAGGGACTAATATGAATTTGTCACCAGAATATCGCATTTACTGCAGAACTTTTTCAGAAACTACTAAACCGATTTGGCCGAGTTTGTATGGAGTTTTGTTATGATAAGATGAAGCGAACCAAGTATTACGTTATCCGTTCGATGCATTTAACCATGTGCAACCATCAATTTGGCATAAAGCATTCATTTAAGTCAGACAAAAAGTCTAATTTTTATTTAATATATTTTAAAAATTTCTCTGGTATGACATTAGTTCGGATTAATGGTTTTCTTATTCTGATCAATGGTTTTCTTTATCCGACTAGAAACAGAACAGATACTTCACTATGATTTCAGTTCGAAGGATAACTAGTCAAGAAATCGTAATGTGGCGGTATTTATTTCCCTCTCAACGTGAGAAATATGACACCCAGATAGGAAAATGGGATTAAAAAGTCAGCATTCCCGAAGAGAAACCCTCTGACTCTGCAAAAGATGTCTGGGCATTCACCGGAAGAGGCGCCTTGAGCAATTAGCAATAAACTAACCTGGAGGTGGAGCTCCTAGAACGGCACGGGACCAGCATTAACACTACAAATGATAGATGACAAAAGAAAAGGAAGTAGGTTTAGCGAGTAATAAAGAACTTATCAATATACAATAGATAAGAATGGGTTCTTAACGCAGATAAAGGCAAATAAAGTTTAAATTAGGGTCGACGAAGTAAAAGGACTGAACAATGCACTAAGGATCGATAATGCGCATATAGGTATTTTGAGGAAGAATTGTGAGTCAGGGGAATAATATGAACGACACTTGACAATTGGAAGCTTAGTTAGTTGGACTTTGACTAGAGTTGGAGACAGATCATGGCTTGGGCGGGAAAACTTTGGGAGATGGAGAAATGAATTCACGGCAATAGGTGAACCCAGCCTCGACAGGACGTTTATGTGAACCTTACCATGTAGAAACACACACACTTTAATCGACATATATGTGAAGCATTAGCGTTTGTTTTGTTTTTGTACTTGTGGACCCGTGGGTCCCTATCGACGGTCGCCAGTGAGAAAAAGACGACAATGACACGACCAGAACAAGAATGATGACCGAGAAGTTGAAGGAGAAATCCATGGCACACATGCTCAAAGTCCAAGCAACATATATATGCAGCATCAACGTCTGCGTTTTTCTTGTGTTGCCAGTGAGAAAAAGACAAAGATGACACAGCCAGAAATAGAACGACAGAGAACAAAACCACGAAACAAAATCGCAGGAATGGTTTAATCTCTCCTGATTTTAGGGCCTAGACTAAAAAGCCACAACTCCTGACATAGCCATCCAATATTTTTAAAAGAAAAAAAAAATAATGTGAGGGTTACTTACTCGCATCCTCCGCCCTCCATCCGTAATGCCGTAGAATGAATAGATATTCTGTAACCTGTTGGTGCCTTGATTTTCCACATGCAATCGCTGAACGCTGGGTAAGGGTCCGGGTAATTTGGACTTTTTATTGCGCCAGCTTTCTCCGTAAAATCTTCGCCACATCTTACTGGAATTAAATAGAAAAGGCATAAGTTTGGAAACACATTTAAAAACGGTGCAGGAAATGACGAACAAGATGAGTTTGAAGTAATCTATTGAATTATAAAACTCTGTGGACCTTCCTGGCTTTCTTGCTGTCTTGCATCTTGTTTTCAGCGATCGGGCGATTTCATCTTTTAAAAAAAGGATGACAGGTGAATTTATATATATATATATATATATATATATATATATATATATACATGTACACATACACACACATATGTATACACACATCTATACGTATACACACATATCTATACACACATATCTATACATATGCACACATATCTATACACACATATCTATACATATGCACACATATCTATACACACATATCTATACATATGCACACATATCTATACACACATATCTATACATATCCATACATATACATACATATATATACATACATATATATACATATACACACATATACATATACACACACATCTATAAGACTCAGAGGCATATATAGAGGAATAAAGGCGGAGAGTTGTAGGTTTTGGTTTCGATTCTAGCTGATGGCATCCAAGTCATATGTATATATTTAATTTTGATCCTACTACCCTATATTGGATACAATATAATAATCGATTGAGAATTGTCTCTATAATAAAAAATAAATACGTAATCTGCATAAATTATACTATTGTATTTAAGCGTATCTTACTACCGGACAACGCCAGGTGATCTGATAATTAATGTATAAATATAACTATTTTTTAACTCTTATTCGCCTCAAACGGCATATTGCCACTTTACAGAGACACTATGTAGTGGGGTGGGCAGCGAAATGTTTGTTCACATTACATTTAAATGTTTGCATTTCAGTACAGTAAGGGAAGAAGGAGGCCGGGAAGAAAATTCCAAAGTCGGGCAGTTCAGAGAAAGAAACCATTAGAGTAAAAACTGCCCGATATCTAGGGATCGCTACAGTGAAGGGGTGAGATTTTGCTACTTAGATGTGTTTTGTTTCAGAATAATCTGATGAAAGAAGAAACAGGCGATTTGGACCAAAGTTAACACCTTACACAGCCTAACATCACAAGTGTATTTGAGAAGTTTTATGACTTCGTACACTTTCTAATTTGAAGATGCGCTTTTTTCGGCTGCTGCTGTTGCTGCTAATCTTCCTTTGTTGCTCATATTCACTATGTTGTAAACAATCGAAAAGATCATGTCTGCCTTAAAAGAAGAAATGACAACGCTTTCGATTAGCTGTCGTCGTGTGATTAGGATTTTATTATAGCTGAACAGAAATATTCGCCGTTGTGCACGTATAAAAGAGTACGAATTTTTAGTTTAGACATATCTTAACATGAACAAAACAAAGGTTCAAAACTTACTTTAAAAATAAAAACAAAATGTCAACAAACTACACGATATTCAAGTGAGATTTCGAACGATAACTATCAAATGTATTATAAGGTCAAAGGTCATCGGTAGAGCGCTTGTTTTTAGTTAACCCCACTTACATACCAACAAATGTGTGTAAACTTTAATGCAAAAAGCCACCCCGACAAAATGAGTTAAATTAGCACTAAACCTTTTTCAAAATGTTTTCAGGTAAAAAAAAAAAAAATACAATTAAACAATCAAAAAAAATCCTGTTAAAAAAAAAACATGAATAATTTGAATTCAGTAAAAGGTTGCTGCGACCCACTCATCCTTTCTCTTTTGGGTCACAATATCGGACTTTTCAACAAGGAAATGTTGAAACGAGAGATAGGGTGAGAGAAGGATAGAGAGAAAGGGGTAAGGCGAGGGGGAGAGAGAGGACTGATAGACAAAGTAAGAGAGATTGTGAGATATATAGAGAGGGTGGCAGTAGAGAGAGAGAGAGGGAGAGAGAGATTGAGAGGTAGAGAAGGACAGAGTGATATATATGAGATGCACGCTAGTCAAATAGTGTTGAGAGAGAGAGAGAGAGAGAGAGAGAGAGAGAGAGAGAAGGAATTGCGGAGGAAGAAATTAAAATGAAATTATCGTTCAGACAAGAGACGCCCATTTTTTTTTTTTTTTCATGAAAACAAAAAGTGAACCAACCACGTGATTTATTTGGCGGTGACCCACGTGACCCAGTTATATCGGCCATTTTGTTGTGGTGACCCAGTTATATCAGCCATTTTGTTGTGGTGCGTGCGTGCACAATGCCGATGGGCAACGGAGATCTGACTCCGGAAAGAACATGTCAGACATTCGTTTTCACACGATTATGTCAACTTCCTAGCTATTTCTGGTCGACTAGATAAGAATAGTAGACAGACACACCTTTCTCGACACGTTTATGTTTGGAGAAGTCGAGGAGAGGGAGGGGGGTGGACAGTAAACATTTCTAAACAATTGGAATGAAGCTACTCGAATCGGAACTAAGGTTAATACTCTGAATTTTCACTCGGGTCCCAAACCCAACAGCATATAAGCCATTGTCGAGATAGTGGTGAGTTTCCAAAATAGCCAACAAAAAAACAAAAAAAAAGTGCGGAAAACATATATACATATAACAAATATTTTATATTTCGCAATTTTTGAGATGAGGATTGGTTAGTCATATTATTTGGATTCATCGGACTACTCTTCTCATCTTGAGTGTCATTTTTAGAACGTTTCGCTCGATGTAACCTCCGACCTTCTTCAGGTGTATCTTGCCGAACTAGGGAATGTTTCTGTTGAACTCGAGAATTTGGACAGAATTTCGAACAGAATCCTTTACTTACTTCACGGGGTAGCACGCTCTCATTCCGACAGCCATGAGTGGATAGAGCACCATTACGAATTAGCAAGGACAACTGAAGCTTTTTCTTTTCCCTACAACCTCTTTCCCAGAGAAGAGATATTACGAGCCTATCTCTGATCTATCTTTATTTTCATAGCAAGTGCTCGCTTGAGCTTCAACCTATGGTTCCCCCTTGTCAAACTTTCACAAATAACACTCGTCTAGCTAAAATCACTATCAATAGTTTCCCCATTCTATCGGTGCCTAAACCTAACCATGGATTCCATGAACAAAGTTTATTTCCTAGAACTGCCCCCCCTGTGGAACTCTGATCTGCTTCCTAGCTGACTAAAACATCATCGTCTTCAAGTTCAACGTAAACAAGTTTTGGTTGAACCGTCCCCTTAATCAAATCATCAAAAATTTCCAATACTAACGATTACTACGCAATTGTCACAATGGCTACCGCACACGCATTAACCCTTATCCTTGAGTGGCCTCTGGGCCTTGATAAGTGGTGACTCCTTTGTAAAAAAATGTGCACTGGAACGATTTGTTTAATTCACGAGGTTAGTATGGTCTCGTTCCGTCAGCCATGACCGGGTAGAAGTCTTAAATAATTCTTAGTATCGTCTGCACTGAAGATTGAACCTTCAACCTTCTGAAGAAGCGCACTTAAAATTGTACTTAGTACTTTATCCATTACGCCACGATTCCTTGCCGATAAATAATTTTTTTTTTTAACTAAGTGGCCATTTTTTGATACTTTGCTACAACACGTAGTAATCTCATTTATAAAACTCAGTCTGTCTGTCTGTCTGTCTGTCTGTTGGTCTACATATTTTCAAACTATCTCTTCCGAAACTAAAGTCGCAGAGCGTCGCTAGAGGCCTCAAATGGGTGGATTTTTACAGACCATTCTTTTTGGGGTTTTTGGTCGGTTAAAATAGTTAAGGGGTAAAGAATGAGTCAAAATCGAAAAAAAAAAAAAAAAAACTCGTTATGCATTTTATACATCTATTATTATTTATACATATTTTTAATTAGTTCATGTGCGTGTCACGTTGGTACAGTGGTAACGTCACCAGCTTTGAATGCTACAGTTTTGCTTTCGGTTTCGATTCTAGCCGAGGACAGCCAAATACATTTTTTTTTTATTTTACTTTTGAAATCACGACTCTATAATAATATATACGAAATTTGGACAAATTAAAATATCATATCCAAGCGTATTTTACGAGCGGACAAAGCCAGGTGCCGCCTCGTCAAGTAGTAAATTATATTCGGCGTTTATTCAAAGGAAATTATTTTTTGTAACTATTAATTAAACTAAAAAAAAAAATAAAGGTACATTCATCGTTCTTACTTTTCCATACAAAAAAAAGTAGCGTATTTTTCCCGTGAAATTTCAAACATATTTTCTTCCTGCTTAGTATAAAGTGATAGAAGTTATGCAAATATGATAACTAACCCAGGTAGTGTACCAACACCGCCCAAGAAAAGACTTGTGAGTAAGGGACTTTTATAAACAAGTAGTAGGCCGACCGGCGTTGCCCAGCCATGAGATACGCTCAAATATGATATTTTAATTAATGCAGATTATGTATTTACTATTATAGAGACAATTATTAATTGATTATTATATTGTACTTAATGTATATTAGTGATTTCAAAAGTGAAAAAAAAATATAACTTGGTTCCATCAGCAAAAATCGAAACAAAAACATACAACTCTCACCTCTCATTCGTTAACCGTGCATTCAAATGGTGCCACATATGTACACTATCAGATTGCAAATACGGGTGTCATGAGTTCGATCCTAACCTATGCTGACGATGGCTAAAAGCTAGAAACTTGGATGTCCATAGGTATACTTTAATGCACGTAAAATAATATTTAATAATAAAAATAAACAAATACGTCCCTATAAATAATAAGGGCGATTTATTCATATATATATAATATATATATATATAATATATATATATATATATATATATATATGTATATATATATATATGAATGAATAACACGAAGAACATATAGCTGTTAAAAACCACTAAGGTAACGGAAAAAATAAAAAAATAACAGTGTTTCAAAGTTGTTAATATGACTAAAAAAACGCAATGAACAAATCTTATATATACATATAAATTATATATATATATATATATATATTATTTAGAATAATGAAATACAATAAATCTACTGGTGTGCAGGTCCAGTGATTAATTAATTAGGTGCAAACCTTTTATAATATTTGCTAATATTTTTCCTCCGAGGAGATGTATAAACATCGAAAACTCATGGGTTAAGGAAATATATTTTACTATACTGTATTCTTTGTCTTGCATACAATAAAATTTTTGTATTGGAAATTTAACTTTTTCAAATCACAAATTTTAAATTCCTAAATTATGATATATATATATATATATATATATATATATATGTGTGTGTGTGTGTGTGTGTGTGTGTGTGTGTGTGTGTGTGTATGTATACTAGCAAAAGTACCCGTTGTTGACTGGGTTCAAAAAACAGCCTACACAAAATGGACTGATTTATGAAAGTATGATAAATTATGAAAAGGAAGGGGTGTAAAGAGATAGCTTCGAATTTGAGGGTATCAAAACCAAAGCAAAATATGATGAAAGTAAAAATAAAATAGATAACCCCCATAATTTATTATACCATACCTGTTCACACTGAAACACTTATCACAATATTCTATGGATCTATATTAAAAAAACTTTGTGACATATTTCCATTCTATGGAGGTCAGGCTTGAACGAACACTCCATTATTTTATACCATATTTCTTCAAACTGAAAGATAATTATCATTAAAACTCTATCGCTTTCAAACTCTATCGCTTTCAAACTATCGCTTTCAAACTCAATCGCTTCACTAAAAGTCGTAGAGCGGCGCCAGGGGCCTCAAATGATTGGATTTTTTATGGACTTTTTTCGGGTCTTTAGCCGGCTAAAATAGTTTTTAAGGGATTAAAAAGGGGTCAATGCGTGTCACGCAGATAGATATGAAAAGTCTTTATTAAAGTTTGTGCCTATTTCCATTCTATGGAGGCCAGGTGCGAACGCAGACCCTACAATTTCATCATACCATCCCTATTTAAGTTAAAACATACTTATCAATTTATTCTTATGTACATATATATCAAAAACACTTGTAAACGTTTTTTATTTTAATTTTTTAAATTTTTTATTTCCATACTTTGTGGACCACGAACGCAGACCCTACAATTTCAATGAACCACCATTCCTGTGTCTCGATACATATTCTATCATTATATGTAATCAGTTTTTTTTTAAATAGTCAACCATATAGGAGCCTATTCGTGACTAGACACACACAGCTTTATATTATAGATATGTGAGATTAGTATATATATGTTGGGAGTCACCACATCAAGGTCTGAAGGCCACTAGAGAATAAGGGTTAATGAATGTAACCAGATCGACTCAGTAATAATCGTTAACGGTGTAAATGGAGTAGAATTTGATTATTTATGGAGATAGCTTAGCAAAAACTTGTTTACATTGGATTTGAAGGCTACCGTGTTGTATTGAACCGATAAGCAGTGAAACGGAACAATGTTTCACAGGCGGGAAAACACTTTTTTCATGGAATCCGCGTTTAGATTTAGGCACAAATAGAGAGTGGGGAAATCGTTTATAGTGGTTGTAGGTAGTCGAGTGTTTTTGTGAAGCATATATATATATGTACGTGTGTGTATGAGTGTGTGTAAGTACACTATTACGGCCTCTTGTGTAGGTGCACTTGTTACAGTTTTCAGCAAGTAGAATTTGTGAAGTGTGAAGGAGAAACACCGTCGACGGGATGGTGGTTGGGGTAGGCCTCTCTGAATCGCTTTCCTACCGGATGCTCGACCACTTAGAAGGTCGAGAAGAATTTCCACTCGAGAAATTTTCGTCAAATTATTCTTCGCTAATAAAATGCCACCCTCCCTCCGACCCGTTTTGCAATCAACTGGATTGACTGGCGATTGTCATTTTAAAGAAACATTGAATGATATCGCAGAGGGTCATTGAGTCTGGTTAGTGGAGTTGTTGGGTCAGTAGCTCCAGGAACAGATAAAACAATGTTTTTTGCATTTCTAATAGCAAAAATTGAAAAGCAAACTTTCCTGATTTCAACCAGATCGACCCAGTAAGTTCTGTAAAAAATGAAATGATACTTACGCTTTTGTTGGTTGTTTTTGTTTTACGGCATATCAACCCTTTTCAGGTTATTTAATGCCGAATCCAGTGATTTTGAAGAACAATTTTTAATAGAGTACATTTGTTTTGTTTTTTTTTAAGTCGGTTTCTATTTAACCGAATAGGTAGTACCAGTCCGGGTCAGCGTGGACCTGGGAGCAATGGCAATTAAAAGGTGGCTCCACACTCCCCAAAATCCGCAAGCTGGGGACTCACCATCGGATATAGTTTAAGGTCATATCCAGGACCCAAATGATACTTATGATGGAACGATTCCAATATTTTTCTAGATTCTGACTCTTAATAAATCTCTAAATATTTGACTATAAAATGGTTATATTGTCCCGATTACCGTAAAATACACATCTTAAATGTGCAGATATTTTCTCAAAAAAAAAAAAAAAAAAAAAAAAAAAAGCACTTGTGAGGGGGAGATCCATAGATTTTAGTCTTACTGAAAAATTCAAATCAGTAAATCGTGAATTTTAAATCATTATCATCATGAGTAGAATATTTTTCTTAAACTAAAATCAAATTTTAAAAAAAATAAAGGAATAGTTTTGGCATCGGGAAATAGAAATATCGGAATCAGAAAAAAAAATCGTATCTAATTCCCGATTAATCTTCCCTACACTAATATATATATATGTGTGTGTGTGTGTGTGTGTGTGTGTGTGTGTGTGTGTGTGTGTGTGTGCATAATATATAAGAACAAATAGTTAATAAAACATGTTAAAAAACACATTGAAAAAGAGTTAAAAAAACATATTTAATCTGAAAAGGAAACATTTGATAAGTGGATAGTCCTTAATCCGCGGAGATTCGAAGAAATACTTTCCTTCTCATCAGAGGGTAAGATTTAGCAAAATGCGGGATCGGATTTTGCTTGCAAAAGTATTAAATGAAACTACAAATACAAGTCATAGATCTTACTTGGTAACAAAAAGTGAAGCAGAGGGAATAGGGTGAATAAAAAAGTGATTCCATGTGAATGGATAGTCTGGTGAAGGGTAAAGTATTCAATAAGGGAATCGCATAATTGGAAGATGGTCCAAAGTAATCCAAAAGGCAGAAATCCGTGGAATAATTCACAAATAGGTACAAGGAAATGGGAAAGAATTCCAATAATATTATTAAAAGAAAGATAAGATGTGCGTAAAAAGATGGAAGAAATTTAAACTTCACTGTCGAGGCTAAATTAAGAAAAATGAGTACAGAATATATATACTAGCAGAGAAACTGGACGTCGCCTGGGATTGAATGAGGTTTCACTCATGTTCCACACTTCAAATACTTTTGTCATTGAAATCGGTGAAATTCGTAAATCAAATCGATGATTATCTGCTCTAGTCGGAGTACCATCGTGGTACACCGGGAGGAAGTTACATGCGTCTACGTGTTAACTTAGTCATACATTATAATCTACATTGCACTTTGTTCTTGTTTCATCAGCCACGACTGGATAAAGGTCCAAAGTAATTCGCAATTGTATTTTTCGGTCGCCCACGCTGAAAATTGAACCTATAACATTCAGGAGAATTCGCAGGGACCTGTGGCGCAGTAGTTGAAGTGCTTGAAAAAATATCAATTATTAAAAAGATATTCTCCTGAAGGTTAAAGGTTCAATTTTCAGTGTGGGTAACTGAAAAATACAATTGCAGATTACTTAGGATCTCTGTCCAGTCATGGCTGACGGAACGAGAGCATGCTAGCCTGCTAGCCTTGTGAAGTAAATAAACGGTTCCTTTCGAGATTCTGTCCAAATTCCCGAGTTTGACAGAAAAATTCCCGAGTTCGACAATATACAACTGCAGATGGTCGGAGTTTATATCGATCGAAACGTTGTGAAAATGACACGCAAGATAGTCCGAAGAATCCAAATAATACGGTCAATGATCTAATTAAACATTTTTCGTTACAAATAATTCTGTTTCGCTTAATCATTTTATTGACTTTATAATTTTTTATGAATTTATTTTCACCTTAACTTAAATACGAAACTTCGGAAGTGTAGAGCTAACCCCACCTTTCCTTTAACAAACATGGTGACTTATACGCCTGAAAAAGACTGAAACGTTATGCAACTAAAACTCAAGATGCGAACATTAGTCCGATTAATCCAAACTAGCAGAACCCATGGAAATTCCACGGTTGTTGAAAACATCGCCACACAAGCAAATAATGGAGTGTCTTTCAATAGAATAATCAGTGTAATATTAGTTCCGATTGGGCCGTGAATTAAAAAAATAAATATTTTTGTAGACAAAAGAACTGCTTCAGATATATCATTACAAGAAATAGAACTATAGTGAGGCATTAAATATTTGTTTTTAATAATGTCACTTATAGGCCGTACGTGAAACTAAAATATACCTTCTTGATCTTCTAGCTAGGAGTCAAGGGTAGTATCTGTTCTGTTTAATGATAATATAATGATATTGGATAAGGATATATTAGAAATAAACCGTAATAACCAGATATATTCTGACACAGCATTAACCAGATTACTTAGATAAATAATTTTACAGATTTAACAAAAGAGCTACATTAATATCGCGGAGTCTTCATTCATGCTGAACATCCACAGAAAAGCTAACAGCAATATATGGACGAAGCTACTGTAGAATTTCCACAGGTTCTGCTAGTAGTAATAATAGTAGTAATAATAGTAGTAGTAGTAGTAATAATAGTAATAGTAATAGTAGTAATAATAGTAATAGTAATAGTAGTAATAGTAATAGTAGTAATAGTAATAGTAGTAGTAGTAGTACCTATTTACTATGCCTCCCCACGGGACAGAGTTAGACACCAGGATCGTTTTTTAACGTGGAGAAAAGGTACAAAAATAAAAATTGTCTCAGTCGTGTAGGATTTCTCTTCCACCAAAAGAGAACAAGAAATGGAAGTGCAGCATCTGAAGAACAGATACTACACTTTGATCTTGTCCCGAAGGCCAAGATAGTAGTAGTAGTAATAGTAGTAATAGTAGTAATAGTAGTAGTAATAGTAGTAGTAGTAGTAATAGTAGTAGTAATAGTAGTAATAATAATAGTAATAATAGTAGTAGTAGTAATAGCAATAGTAATAGTAGTAGTAATAATAATAATAATAATAATAATAATAATAATAATAATAATAACTAATAGAAACTGTGGAATCTCCACGGTAGTTGAAAACAGCCATCCTCACACCAACAATGACCTTCTCATCACATCAACAATTAGAACGAGTCTGTTCTTCAAGAACGTGAATTAAAAATACCCTTTTTTGAAGACAAATATGGAGAACTGCTTGAGATATTGCAAGAAATAGAACTACATTGAGGCATCACTTTTTTTCTAGAGATTTTAATTTACTGAAACTGACTTGTAAATAAGTCAGTAATAATTATGTCACTATCTTTTCTTGATAATCTGATAATTTGGCATCTAAGTAATAAGTTTTGATTGAAATATGTTACATTTCAATATTTTGAAATGTTTTCATAGTCGTTAGAAATTGGAATAAATCAGTAAGGAGTGCGTTGCCGCTGTGGTAGAAGGATGAACGTTCACTAAGTATTTAACGTATTTCCAAACACCTGATTTTAAAATGAAGGATGTAAATTATGAAGAATTTGTCTGTGAAGACAGTCCGAAATCTGCTGAAAGAAATCATACAACGAATATAATTTCCCGATTATGGAATGTAACTTGATAGAGTTCAAAATAGACTTCGTAGCCTCGTAGGAGATATCCTTTTCTCTTCCTTGCAACCTCTATCTCACAGAAGAGATGTTGCGAGTTTGTCTCTGATGTATCGTTATTTTCTTGGAAAGTGTTCGAATGAGTTTCAATCTATGGTCCCCCCTCGCCAAACTTTCACAAGAAACACTCGTCTAGCTGTAAACACTATCAATAATTCCCCCCACTCTTTATCTGTGCCTAAACCTAAACGTAGATTCCATGAACAAAGCTTTTTTCTTAGAACTGCACGCCTGTGGAATTGTCTTCCGTTTTCCTGCTTTCCGGCTGACTACAATATGGTTGTCTTCAAGTCTAACGTAAATAAGTTCTTGATGAGCCGTTCCATATAAGTTATCAAATTTACCAAATTTTCATTACTAATGATTACTATATTGTCCAATTTCTACTGTACACTCTTTAACCCTTATCCTTGAGTGGCCCCTTGACCTTGATAATGTGGTGATGCCTATGTAAAAAAAAAAAAAAAAAAAAAAAAAAAAAAACTTAGCCATTAGAAGTGACTGGAGTTTAGATGGTTCGGTTTATGAAGAAAAGTACTTTAGAAAATGACGGAAATTAGAGAAGTAATAAGTGTATAAAGAGTGCTCGTGTTAGATAGAAGAGCTGCTGAAGATAGGAAAAACAATAAGGTGAAATCGTATTATGACAAAAAAGGGAAATTGCAATAATTGTTACGTAATATGTTGAAATACGATTAAATCGGGGCGGGAATAATACCTCTGACTCTTTGGGTGGGTCAGGTGTCAACCGTAATTGTCGCGAACTTTAATACTCATGTCGGGTTGCTTCTTATAAGCGAGATATGGTTTAATAACGAATAAAGAAATGCTACGTTGTCGTGTAAATAGTATACAGATTATCCACACGAACTCTTCAAATGATAAATATGCCGATTTGTATAACCTAATAGCAGCTCAGCCCGGCTTTGCACGGACCCTTTGTACTCTTCATAACTTGCCCTATGTGTGAATACTTTTTATGTAAAATTTCAAATGTTTACACCAGAAATTGGCCGATTAATTTGGTAGAAACCGCAGAGGTAACTTTTTTTACTTTTACCCCAATTTTGACCCCCCCCCCTTAACATTCATTATGTTGGTCTCAAATCAAATTAAAAAGTTTGACCCATGTCCAAGTAACCTACATTTAGAATTTCAAGTGCTGAGACCCAAAATTGACGGAGGAGTTTGGTAGAGTTTTCAAAGGTCAAGTCGTTGAACTTTGACCTATTGACAGCCAAATTACTGACCGAAAACCGATTAAAAAGATTTTTCCAAACCTCAATACCCCTTATGTAAAATCTCGATTCTGTAGACCGAAATTTGACAGTAGTTTGGTAGAGAAATGTACACACAGACAGACAATTTTACTTTTATAGATTTATATATATATTTTCATCCAAATATAAAAATAATATTGGATACCGAACTATTTATACGTTTCTGTAACGTAGTTGCTGGCTCCGTCCGTTAAATCAGGGTTTCCCAAACTTCAGGACACCAATGGAGCCCCTGGGCAGGGCAAATGTTTTTTCACGGGGAACTAACAAGATAATTTTTTTAAATAAATATGAAAAACATTAATTTCAAATTTTAACTTATACTTATTCATTAATTGTTCCTGTTTGTGATTTTACTATTTTTTTGTTTACAACCTTTTTTTGTTGTTTTTGATTAATCAAAAATTATTGCATTTTTTTTTATTTACTTTTTCATAAACCATCCTGAAACTCTTTCCACCTGTAGTTACGTATCATATCTATTTCCAGTATAAAAGCAACAATAATTAAATGTTTCCAACCATTTAATTTTTCCATATAAAGCATTTAGTCCTCTTTAGGAAATGGTATCCGGATACCCCCAGCCTCACCCAGGAAACCCCAGGACTCCGTGGAGCCGACTTTGGAAAATCCTGTTTTAAATAATCAAGCCAGAACATGTACGATTATTGACGACTCATGTGTCGAGTTAATTTCGCGTCAGGATTTTAAGCCTGCGTTAGCGTGACGTCACGGAAGGAAATGCATTAAGATCGAAAAAGTAAGAGGAGAAAAAAAAGACGCCTGGCGATTTCGAAGGTACGCTTGACAAACATGGGCTTTCCTCCTCTTCCTCCTACTCCTTCGAAAGCGAGCCGGCCAACCTGTGGTTTCTAGCGAGAATTACTGCTACACAACAGCTGATTGCAACAAATCTACAAAAGACTACTTTTCTAACAGGAAAGAGAAAGAGAAGATATTTTGTCGTGTTGTAAATACGAGTCTATAAATACAACGTTTGATCTATTTTCAAAGTAATATAAACGTTACATAAAAAATATCAACGTTACATAAAAATAGTGACGGTACATAAAAAATAGTAATGGTACATAAAAAATAGCAACGGTACATAAAAAATAGCAACGGTACATAAAAAATAGCAACGGTACATAAAAAATAGAAACGTTTCATAAAAATAGCAACAGTACATAAAAAATAGCAACGTTACTTAAAAAATAGCAACGTTACTTAAAAAATAGCAACGTTACTTAAAAAATAGCAACGTTACTTAAAAAATAGCAACGTTATACATACTTTTTCTCAATCATTACCAATCGAATGATCATCTTCGACAATCAGTCCAACTAAAACTGGGCCATTACAGTGGCCATTTTCTGTCGGGGCGTGGTGTTATTTATTTTTCAGTTACTAGCAAAATACACTTAAGTATGATATTTTAATTCATGCAGATTATTATTTAATATTACAGCGACAATTTTCGATCCATTATTATATTGTACCTAATATATAGTAGTGAAATCAAAACTAAAAAATATATATAGGACTTGGGTGCCATAAGCTATCATCGAAACCCAAAATACAACTTTCCACCCTCATTCCTTAGGCTCTGAGCCACGCCCATACGCGCATATATATACGAACGTAAATATCCCGGACAAACTAGACAAGCAGCAAAGTCCCACCCCTTCACAGTAGAGATCCCTAGACGTAAGAAAGCCTTCTACTCTAATAGTTTATTCCAAAAAACTGTTAGACTTTGGAATTCTCTTCCGGGTTCCGGCTTCCCCAACTGTATTGACATGCAAAAGTTCAAGTGTAATGTGAACAGACACCTCTCTGCTCAACTCCCTACATAGTATTCCTGCAACTTATGTCCCTAATAGTAGCCTCCTACATCAAAGTGGCAATATGCCTTGTTTGGGGTGAAAATGTAATAAAAAAAAAATTTTTTTAAATATTCACCTGTCATCCCTTTTTTAAAACATGGAATCTCCCGATCATCGAAGCCAAAATTTAGGCAATCAAAACGGCATATTTAAACATATATATAAATTCACTTGTTATCCCCTTTTTAAAAGATGGAATCGCCCGATCATCGATGACAAGATGCAAGCAAGGTTCACAGAGTTTGATATAGATAGATAAAAGCGCACTCTCCCAGGCCTTACCTTCTCGCATTGGAAAAGAGTTAGTTTCAAACTAACTGCACGAGGCGCCCCGGGAAGGCTGGTTGGGCTGTTTTGAAGCACCCAGAAAGAATCAGGAGTATTCTCCCCTTTCTAGCTAAGAGGCGGATAGACAAATAAGAATAGACCAAAAATGATCAACAAGCACCATTTTCCTCACACATTTTGTAATGTCGTACCCACGTTTACACACGGGTTAACCCCCGGGATCCACATGTTGTAGACTCAGTCGCAAAGGAAACAAACAGGAAAGAATATCAACTGCTGTTTCAGGTTTTAAGAAAATACCTCTATTCCTCATTCTCCTGCCACGCATTACTTCTCGTTACGGCTGTGACGTCACTCACGTTTGTAACGTGTTCTCGAATATCACCGACGTCTCTAATGCGGTCTCGAACGTCATCCATGTATCTAAAGTGTTCATCTTCTCTAACATGTTCTTTCTCCTTTTTATAGTCTTTTTCTTTACCGGTGACGTCATTTCACATACATTTGCATACGCGCGTCCGTACTCTGCTATACCAGTACAATTTTTTTTTCGGTTAAATTGAAATTCATTATTTAGAGTAAAACATCTCCAACGGTTGCTACCGTTGCTTTAAAATAAAAGGGAGAAAAAAAAAAGCAAATATGTTGAATCACTCAGAAAAAACGCTGACATATATGCGTTTGCCTCGTAGCGACAACAGATTAATAATGTCTCCGTAAGAGTCAGACAACCGTTGCTGCATTAAAAAAGCAAGCACGCCTGGTGTTTTTCACAACAAAGAGTGAAAGAGGTAAAAAGGTAATATCACTAACAAAGCTGATCATATACAATTGCTAAACGAGACGGGTGGAGCACGTACCCTCACTTTTCACGGGTGGAATAACGTGCTTAATAAATAGGAAAAGGAGATCACGAAAGATTTTTTTTATGTGTTTTACCGTTTTTTTGTTTGTTTGTTTTCTTTTAACGTTTTTTTTAACGTTTCTAAATTTTTGAGATGAGGATTGGATATTTGTATTATTGGGGTTTATCAGACTATTGTTCTCATCTTGAGTGTCATTTTCATAGCATTTCGGTCGACCTAACCCCCAACCTTCTTCAGATTTATCTTGTCGAATTCGGGATTGTTTCTGTCGAACTCTGGAATTTCAACGGAATTTCTAACGGAACCCTTCATTTACTTAACAGTGGTAGCATGCTCTCGTTCCGTCAGCCATGACTGGATAGAGGTCCTAAGTAATTCCCAATTGTATTTTTTTGGTCGCTCACACTGAGAATTGAACCTTGAACCTTCAGGAAAATATTGCTTTTACAACTGATTTTTTTATCCAAATAAACCACTGTGCCACGGATCCTTGCGAAATTCAATATTACGAATTACGAATCAATAACAGTTATTCATTCTACGAAACAAACAAAATTGCATGGACATTAAAATAAAAGAAGTACAGAATTCAAAAAGAGGGCGCATTTGTTAACATCGCTTGCTTTCAAGTTTGGACGAGAGTAGATTGTCTATTCGATGAAAAAAGCTATTTTTATGTCAGCTTTGTCAACTAAACTCAAGCCCCCGTCCCATCACCGCAGTATTGCATCTCTGTGCCTGTTTTTCAAATATTTTAATGGAATGTGTTCTGATTAACTCGTTGAACTTGTGTCTCCTAGACGTACATATCCCCGACAAACCCGCTCAGCAACAAAATCTCACCCCTTCACTGTTGAGGTTCCTAAATGCTAGAAAGCTTTCTAATCTTTAAAACCTTTTTTTTTTTCAATTTTATGAAAATCGTATGTGTATGCGTGCGTGTGTGTGTGTGTGTGTGTGTGTGTGTGTGTGTGTGTGTGTGTGTGCGCGCGCTCGTGTTCGCGCGTGCGTGCGTGTGTTTATGTGTGTGTGTGCGCGCGTGCGCGTGTGTGTGTATTACGCATTTCTCTTTAATATATATTAGAGAAAAAAGATAGGCAAACTAAGTAGTTTTCAAGAAATTGATATGTTTAAGGAGTGTCAAAACCTGTTTTGGGGATCTTCATTACAATATTAACCCCAACTTTATTTTCTCGCCATGTTCTTTATTAGCCACACTACAAATATCTTGGCATAAAATTATACGTTACTATGCTAATCTATATATCTAGAAAAGTGAAAGTGTGTGTGTACATTTCCCTACGCAATAACTGTCAGTTCTTGACTCGAAATTTGATATACAGGGTACTGAGAATTGGGAAAATCTTTATAATCCGCTTTCGGCCAGAAATTTGGTTAAGGTGTCAAACTTCAACGATTTGACCTTTGAGAACCCTACCAAACCCCTCCGCCAATTTTGGGTATAAACACTTGAAATTTTAGATATATGTTCCTTGGACATGGATCTAACTTAATAATTTGACTTGAGCCCAAAACAATAAATGTTAAGGAGTCATAATAGGGGTCAAAGTTAAAAAAATTTGATTCAGACAATTTCTGGTCTAAACATTTGAAATTTTACATAAAGGGTATTCAGAGATATGGCAAGCTTTTTAATCGGTTTGGGTCGAAAAATTTTAGTTACCAATGTATAAATGTATGTATGTATGTATGTTTGCATATCTGCCTAAAACTTTCGACAGAGGCGACGGATTTTAACAAGATCAGTATTGTTTTGAAGCTCGACTCTCAAGACGACAAATACAGAAAAATTGGCTAAAACATTAATATCTTCTCCCTCAACTTGACACTTTTCTACAGAGAGGGGTCGCTTTTTTCACCGATATTTTCGAAAGTCATCCCCTCTTTTCGATTGTCTAGCCTTAATTTAAACCTACGTGACTTCCGGTTTGGTGGTGGTCGTAAAAGTAAAGACGTCAGGGTTTTCCCCGTTCTTTTCTTCCTTCGAGAATCATCTATCTACTCGTGCCTTCCTATAACCACTTTTTTTTTTTTGCTCAACACACACCTCCAAACATCCGGGCAACGCCGGGCTGAAATACTAGTCTATAAAAGTGAGAATATGCGCGTGTGAGGCCATTTCTCAAACTTTATTCTCAACGAATGTTTGATCTACAGACTTGAAATTTCATATATAGGGTATTCAGACATGTAAAAATTTTTAATCGATTTTTATCAAGAAAAAAAATCTGCTAAGGAGTCCAAATTAAAAAATTGGTACGTGGGAGTCATCGGATTTTTATCTTTTTTTTTTTACAAGGTGGTCACCACTTATCAAGGCCCGGAAGCCACTCAGGGATAAGGGTTATTGTAAGTACAGTATCTTGTTTTGTTTCAATTGTTTCACGAATGCGCGACCGTGAAACATGACAGTTTCTTTATGTTAAGAATAAATAGGCTTGAAAACACTTTCTAAAGATCGTGGGAGCTGGTCTAATGGTTACCATACTTGACTCACTGTCTTTAGTTTTCGGTTTCGATCTCAGCTCGAGTTTTTTTAAATTTTTTTTACTTAGAAGAAGTGAAGTGTTTAGAAAAAACAACAACATAATACTTACATGCACATGTCACATATATATATATATATATATATATATATATATATATATATAATATCTTTAATATTAATGTAATATTATAGCTTCGGACTAAGGCAGACATATACTATATTTCCATTTGTTCATAATTAAAATATGTTTTTGGATTCTCGCTCCCACATTAAGCATAACAATACGAATACGAGTACGGTATAATCACGTTGACATTAGATAATTGGGTTCAGTTACGTTGAGTCTGGCCTGTTCCGAGTGGGTGTAGGGGGATGTCCATACCTCCTTTCAAAAATTGAAAAAACCTAACGTCGTTATTACCCTAACTGGGACACACAAATACTCTGTAGAAAGCTTTTGAATTTTATATTCCATAGAAAGTTCCCAATTCGGAGATAGCTGGTTCAATCCGCCTAGCGCAGATGCCACTTAGTCAGCCATTAGACTATACATGTATTGTCACTAGCAGACTGCCAAACGTTGCCCGGCTGTAAAATTCGCATAATTATAATATTTTAATTAATGCAGAATTCCTATTTATTATAAACAGAAATACTGTATGCAATAAACCTAACGGTAAATATAATATTAATGCGTATTTTACGACCGAGAAACGTCGGGCAGCCTGCTAGTCCTCTATTATTATAGAAAAGGAACTTTGTGTGTGTATGAGTTCGTTCTGTATGGATTCGTAAACGGTTGGGTCGATGTTTTTTTTAAAATTAAACACGAAAGCACTTGGTGTGCTAGAGTGTTCTTACATAAGATTGTATCGGAATGCTTCCGATAAGTATCGAAAAAATCCGATGAAAAAAGGAACAAAAGATGTTGATCAAAAGTTAATAAATTTATACAACCTAAACTCACAAGTGTATTTCAGAAGTTTTATCACCTCACAAGCAGAAAGGTCAACCCTATAAAATCAACTGTGGATTCTTTTATAAGACAGGGGTGCGTTCGAAATGAATTTTTCTTTTCAGATCAAAATTGAACCATGCAACTTGACTTTTGCATATTAAATTTTAGGTACAGGTCATTATTTAGAAATAATTTCATAAAACCAATAGTAGATTCTCTACAGTGTAATGTAGTCTATAATGTGTTGTGGACTGAGTAATTGTGGGGAGGCATGTGAAGCTTCCTCCTGGTGCACTGTGGGGAGGGGGTCCCTAACAAAAACAGGCAATCAATTTCATTGAAAAAAATGATTGTTTTCACTGATTTTGATGATAATAAAAGTATAGGATGTTTTTTTTTATTTTATTTTTTTTTTTTTACACAGTGACCACCACTTATCAAGGCCCGGAAGTCACTCAGGGATAAGTGTTATTGCAAGTACATTACGTTAGTGTGGAGATTTGATGAAATGTTTACTTAAGGGGGCGGTTCATTAGGAATTTGTTAACGTTGGACTTGAACACATCCAAGTTGTAGTCCGGTAGGAAGCAGGCATACGGAACAGAGTTCCACAGGCGTGCAGTTCTAAGAAAGAAGCTTTGTTCATGGAATCCGCGTTTTGATTTAGGCACAGATATAGAGTGGGGGAAATTTTTCATAGTAGATTCAGCTAAACGGGTGTTTTTCGTGAAAGATTGGCGAGGGGGGGACCAGAGATTGGAGTTCAGATGGTGGTGGAACATTATTTGATCATCATTTAATCCCGGACAATGTCGGATATCCCTGCTACAATGTTTGTATGTTTATATGTTTATATGTTTGCAGGTTTCTGCGTGCGCTGGTTTCTGTGTGTGTAAGTTTCTGTGTGCGCAGGTTTCTGTGTTTGTATGTTTACATATTTATATGCTTGTATGTTTAAGAATATAGAACCTCCTATAACACCTGGCCCACAAAACTAGTTTGTCTAGAATTATCAAGTCGGCCGCACCTTGAACAGAACTCATGAATGTCTGCTTAACACCCTCCTCTTCCGTGCCTTTGACCGAAAGAGGCAAAAAACACTCAATGACTCATGCATTATGGTGGAATTTAATTTCGTAATGAAATTAATATGGGGCGAAGGAGGCAAAGGATGACCATTGACTTGTTTACATGACCGCGATTTCTGTGTTTTTAAGTTTTTTTTGGGGGGGGAGGTGCTTTGTGTATCTAGATCACAACTCATAGATGTTGGTCGACGTGAACATAGTCGGAAAACGCTTCACATCCTAAATCTTTATTCCTCTCCCCTCACACGTAATCTTGAGTGGAGATTTAAGCCCCTTTTTAGACTCTGCATGAAACTTAAAATTAAACATTGCAACATTGCCCACATTACCCACCTTTCAAAAATTTATAATGATCGGCTAATTAGTTTAGAAATGCTGAATGGACAACCATTTGTGTAATAGAAAAATGATAAAAAATAAAAATGGACGAGAAAATAAAAGCTATCATAGAGAAAAAATATTATCTAATTGCGAATATTTAATGTAGTTGACCCAAGTAAATATTGGCAGCAATAATCCAGTCGGAGAAGTTTTGAATTGTAAAGAATTCCAGGTAAAAAGAGTGTAGTTCCCTTCTCGTGTCAAGACGAAAAGTTTTGACTGCAGAAGAGGTTCGGTAAATTTTTACACATCGATTCTGGTACCTGATTGGTTCATTCTCATCATCCCTGGCTATAAATAGAATCGTCCAAATCTTTGTGATCATACCCAATGTATTGTGCAAAAAATACCGTAAAAGAACAGAATTAATAAACACGAATTCAATTCTAAAATACTTATAATGAACAGTGAATTAATGAGACTAACTTTTTGCTTATTAATATGCAAATTAATTAAGAATAGTACGCACATCACGTGCACATGATCGACATGTTAGCAATGTGAAATTCTCATATTCTGTATACGAAAAAAGAATAATATTACTATCGTTGCGATAAACTTTATAAAAATACATCTTCATCCTATTCTCATTACGTAGCCATAAAAATTCTCAAGTGTGCGACGGTGGCACATCTGTAAAAAATCGTTTTTTTGGGGGGAAGGGGTCGCACTTGTCGGTGTCGGTGTCATTTGGTGCTTCACACACAAACGATCCTTATCCGTCGAAAGAATATAAAGAATGAGAATGTGACACAAGTAGGGAAAGGGGAAGGGAAAGGGGCCATACACACGCATGTACGAGTAAAAATAAATTTTCCCAAAAGCGTTCAAATAAGACGATTTTTGTCCAGAATTCCCTCCATATTAAAAACCAAAAGTAAAGAAAAATCTGCATAATGTATGTGCGCGGGACGAAACGAAACTATCATATTCCAAAAATCATGTAAATTGATTAAGCATATCTTTTTAGAAAGAAAACAATTAAGCAATTAATGGGAATTCGTAGGTATAACAACATGTCACGTGGTTTCACTAATTTCCTTTAATTAAAAGATTACATCTTGAATCCTCATCCGTCAATCACTTTCCTCTTCAACTAATAGCGTTCTTTTCTTTATTTTATTTTTTTAGCCGGAATCAGTTATCTACTTGAATGGTCTAAAAATTTTTAGAAAACCATGCATTACATTTTGTGGTACACCTCCCTGAAATGCAGGATTCACGGACATCAAAAATAAAGAGAACATTTAAATTCGTCTTCCCATCTTTATGAGAAGCTCTGTCCATCCGGCGGTCGAAGTAGATGATGTTCTTCCGAAAGTCACGACGTGTTTTCATTGATTTCCGTTAACTAAAAGGTTAACTTCTTATTTCCCATCTATCAATCACTCCCACATTCAATTAAGGCCGTTCTTTATTAAACAGATTAGTTCGTGTCTCTCTCTCTCTCTCTCTCTCTCTCTCTCTCTCTCTCTCTCTCTCTCTCTCTCTCTCTCTCTCTCTCTGAGAATCATCTATCTACTCGTGTGTTCCAATGACTGTTTAGAAAACCAGGCATTACATGCTGCGGTACACATCCTGGAAATGAAGGATTCACGGACATTGGAGAGCAGTAGAAGCTAGACGAAAAAAAACATTTTATTTTTAAATGCATCCTCTCGTCTATGTGAGAAGCCCTGTACATCTGATTGTCGGCCATACTTAAATTTTAATATGATTGTCAGCAAATTGAATAGACATTTCACAAGTCATATGTTTTGTTCCTGATGGTTTTGGTTGCCAAAAAAATCCCAACGATCTAAAAGTCTATATTTAACAAATATTAAAACACGAATCTCAACCCACAACCCCATAAAACTTTGCAGAACTTTTAAAAGGTCAAAGGAGAACGTGCACATTCCTTGTGATGAATTTATAAAGGGTTTCCAAAAAGTCACTGATGAATTTTGAACTTAAATAGATTCCTTATTTTTGATGATATATTTTTGTAATTTTAACCCAAACTGACTAAGACATAACGAAAAAAAAAAACTACAAAATTCAAATGATTTTTATTTATGAAAAATTATTTCTTAAATTTTGCCCATTTTTAGCTTCTCATATTTGTGCTCTTTCCAAAACATTATTCATGACAAATTGCAGAATCTCTGGATTGCGATTTAACTCCATTATTTCGTTCCTGATGTTTTCTTTCATTCTTGCAGGGTTTGGGATTTGATTTTTTGAGGACTGCCAGCTCGCAGAACGAAATAAGGGGGTTAAGTCGCAATCCAGAGATTCTGAAATCTGTCATGAATAATGTTTTGGAAAGAGCACAAATATGCAAAGCTGAAAATGGGAAACTTTTAAAAGACATAATTTTTCATAAATAAAGGTTGTTTGAATTTTACATTAAAAAAATTTTTTTTTTTTTCCAACGTCTTAGTCAGATTGTGTCAAAATTACAGAAAGATATAATCGAAAATAAAGAATCCATTCAAGTTCAAAACCCTTCAGTGGCTTTTTGGATACCTTGTATGGGACGTAGTCATCAAACGACTGCGATTATACGGGGAAATGATGTGATACGGTTGGGTTAGGGTTATGACAATTACAATTGTATCGGACAAATTTGGTCACAATGTTCGCATTTAGGTCGCCTTACAATCCATTTATCCTAGCCGTCATCGTATGTCCTCTTTCGCTTTGATCACATCCCCCACCCTAGGCGGTGGTGACGGTGGTTGAGTGATTAACGACACGGACTGACGACTCAGTATTCCAAGTTCAAATATAATTCATTTCACAAAATATCACTCTTACTGAGCAACTTTGGCAATCATCCCGTTGTAAGGTTACCACGTTTTTACACGGGACCCACACGTTGTGTGCAGTCTAGGTCGCAAGAAACACAGGACAAGTAATAACTTGACTTTCCTTCTTTTTTTTTTTAATAACAACATTTATTTCCGGGTGATCGTGCTCATTCTCTCTCACCTTTGACCTATCGAACGTCTCTCTCTCTCTCTCTCTCCTTTTTATAGTCTTTTCTTTTTATAGTCTCTTTTCTTGTCGTGACGTCACTTCACGCATGGTTCGGTATTTGAATATAGACACCATGCGCGCGTCTGTTGCACCGTATCTGGACCTTTCGAGAAAGAATTTTGACGAGAAAAATATCGGGGAAACCAATGCCAATAATAGAATTTACGAATTCATACGATGGTGATGATGATGATCATCATCATAGAAGTTCTCCTGTGTTCAGACAACACAATTGGTAATAAAATTTAACGCTTGCTGCCTCTCACTCTCTTGCCTTATTTTCTAATTGCATCAACTACTAAGCCCTACTGGGTACGACATAAAACTGCATCCAATAGTGAGACTCCAATCCGAAGAGTCAACACTAGAATGTTTAATCTGTTAAACAAAGGGCAAAAGTTATAGCCCGTTGACTTAGAATGATTGTTTTATTCCAAACTTCTAGAGTAAATGTGATATTGTGGTGACTAATCTATTAATCTCTAAAATCTGCATCAAACTGATATCATAATACTTTATTCGCTACATCTTATAACAAAGGTCCAAATAAAACATCAGCTAGATTGACCCAGTAGTTTCCGAGAAAAAGTGTGACACACAGACTAAGAGAAATATGATTAATAATCGTTAATAGTGAATGTGGTCTTCGTGGTCGTTCATGTTTTCTTAGATGTGAATCCAGGTGTGAAACCGTTTATAAGATGTTTCGGTGTGTTGTTGTTTAGAGTTGAAGGTAAATGCCACAAAAACGAAAACGCCACAAAAACAAAAACGCCACAAAAACAAAAACGCCACAAAAACAAAAACGCCACAAAAACAAAAACGCCACAAAAACAAAAACGCCACAGAAACGCCACAAAAACAAAAACGCCACAAAAACAAAAACGCCACAAAAACAAAAACGCCACAAAAACGCCACAAAAACAAAAACGCCACAAAAACGAAAATTCTATCCGTAGGATTTCTACCCTTCGAGAAAAGCACGATTCTTCTCAAAGAGGAGGTCGATCGCTTCAAATACTTGAGCTCAATATTTGTTGCCAATGGGCAGGGGTCAGGGGTACGATGACGTCGACGTCCAAATCAATGCCTGGCATGTTTTCAGTCACCTACAACTCTGTTTGGTGTTTCGTTGCAGAAGATCGCAATACACACTTGTGTACACGATCTTTCTCGAAAAGTGGAGGAGACTTATGAGACAATAATTTTGCGAGTCAGTTCTTTTATCAGAGTTTTTGAAAACTGGTATTAAAAAGGGATAATAATAAAGATGATAGGTATGTAGTTCTCTCCACCTGCAATAAATGTGCTACCAAGGTCGGAAAGTGGAATTGAAAAAGTCACTGCTAAAGAAACCCTCTAATTCTGAAAAAGACGTCTGTGATTCAGCATTGCCGACAGTGCGCCTCAGGCGATTAGCAATAAACTAACTCCTTTTAAAAGAGAGAATGCAAAGTCTGAGAGGGTGGACCATCTAAAACTGCACATAACTAACATTATATCGCAATGAACAGAGACCAGATAAATATAGAAATATTGTAATCTCTGCTGATTTTGACGCTAAGGATAAAAATCACCAGTCGAGACATAGAAGAGGTGAGACTGTTAATAAAATTCTTTTAATGGATCGCTGAATGATAGATTAATGTGATGTTAAAAGAAATCTCAGGCACCCCCACCACCACCATGTTCAAACTACTCTCCCAAATTATGGCGACGGGCGCTTCGTTGGCAGCGAATGTGGTTTCGTCCATTTGTTTTGGTTTTCTTAGATATGGGTCGAGGTGTGAAACTGTTTTTAGATAAGATTGTCGTTGGTGTGAGTTAGGAAGATAAGTTGGTCGGAAGATCATGTTGCGGCGGATGAGTTGAGAATACGTTTAAGATAATAAGCATTTCGGGGGGGGAGGAAGGGGAGGAAGTATCATCAAGAAAAGCAATCCTGCAGGAGAGCGGGACAAGAATGTAAAACAATCGAAAAGGAATTTAAAACAACGTGATAATAGATATATTTATTCTCCAAATAATAAAGTGTATCGGAAGCCTGGGGGGGGGGGAAACGAAAGCAAGATAGAAGAGGTGAAGATGAAGAGAAAAGTGTGTAGGGAAATAAAAAGTGGTTGGAAGAAAAAAGAGGAGGAGAGAAGAAGGGTCAGAAAAATGGTGTAGAGAAAAATTTTTTTTCTTTTTACACGGTGGTCACCACTTATCAAGGCCCGGAAGCCACTCAGGGATAAGGGTTATTGCAAGTACATTACGTTAGTGTGGAGATTTGATGAAGCGTTTACTTAAGGGGCGGTTCATTAGGAATTTGTTAACGTTGGACTTGAACACATCCAAGTTGTAGTCAGGTGAGAAGAAGGCATACGGAACAGAGTTCCACAGGCGTGCAGTTCTAAGAAAGAAGCTTTGTTCATGGAATCCACGTTTTTATTTAGGCACAGATATAGAGTGGGGAAATTTTTGACGGTGGATTCAGCTACACTGGTGTTTTTCGTGAAAGATTGGCGAGGGGGGGGGCCAGAGATTGGAGTTTAGACGAGCACCTGCCATGGAAATAACGATAAAACAAGGATAGGCTCGCAACGTCTCTTCTGTGGGAGAGAGGTTGCAAGGAAGAGAAAAGGGCATCTCCCACTAAGCCACGAAGTCTATTTTGTACTCTGTCAAGGCAGGATAGGCTGTTTTTAGCAGCTCCTGCCCAGATATGGCAGCAGTATTCCATCCTTGGACGTACTTGGCTTTTATATAGATAGAGAATTGCATCAGTAGTGAGATATCTTCTGGAGCGGTAGAAAGATCCCACCATCTTTCCAGCGACTTCGGCAACAGACTTGATGTACGTGTTCCATTTCAAATCAGGAGTAAAGGTCAAACCCAGAAGCTTGTCAAAACCCTGGGCCTCTCCCAGACGAGAGCAATCCATCCCAATTGATGCCAGATGGGGATCAGAGCGTTGATGATATATAAATGTGATAGGAAAAGAAGAGATAGCGAAAAAAAGGATAAAGACAAAATTGACAGAAAAAAAATTGACAGAAAAAATTGACCAAGAAAAAAAGATAAAAAGATAAAGTGAAAAAAGATATAGAAAAATAGAGAAAAAAGATATAGAAAAATAGAGAAAAAAGATATAGAAAAATAGAGAAAAAAGAGAAAAATAGAGAAAAAAGATATAGAAAAATAGAGAAAAAAGATATAGAAAAATAGAGAAAAAAGATATAGAAAAATAGAGAAAAAAGATATAGAAAAATAGAGAAAAAAGATATAGAAAAATAGAGAAAAAAGATATAGAAAAATAGAGAAAAAAGATATAGAAAAATAGAGAAAAAAGATATAGAAAAATAGAGAAAAAAGGTATAAAGAAAAAAATGGAAATAGAAATTAAAAAGGGATAAAAAGAGAAAAAAAAGGAGAGGAAGAGAAATAAATAATGATAACGATAATAATCATTACGAGAGCAGAGGGTCTAGAAAAAAACTATAATGGAGTAGAAAAGGGGTGAAAGTGTTGAGAAAATAAAAAAATAAACAATAAATATAAAATATATATTTAATAAAGACACGCTTTATAATAAACAAATAGAGCTGAGGCGTTCGGACAAATTTTAAACATTGTTAATTCACATAAAGACAAAGTTCTGAATTTTTTAGATGAGGGCTGATTGTTTATAGTACTTGTATTGATTGACTATTGTTCTCATCTCGATTGTTATTTGTGCAATGTTTCGGTTGGTTTGGCCTTCGACCGTCTTCAGGCATGTTGGTTGTTGTTTGGAAGAGAAAAGGAAAAGACCCTTCAACCGCCAAAATTTTAAGGGTGTACAATTTTGGTTTTTCTTACAATTGGTTCGAGGTAGTTGCTAGTCTAGTAATGTGCATAGATTAAACTCTAAATGACTTTTAGAACGAAAACTGTTCTTTTTCAATTAAGCACGCTCTAACGTACTACCAGTTACCTCCTAAAACATTGACATGGTGCGTGAAAAACCTAAAACGCGGACAGTTTTAATTCTGCACCAACTATTTCCGACCGGAGGTAGTATATAACATATTATATATGTATATATAATATTATATATATGTATATATAATATTATATATATGTATATATATAACATATAATATATAACATAATATATATATAATATATTATGTTATATATAACATAATATATATAACATTATATGTGTATATATAATATTACATATCATATATAATATATTATGTTATATATAACATTATATATGTATATATAATATTACATATAATATATATATATATATATATATATATCATAGTATATATAATATATATAATATATATATATCATAATATATATATCATATAATATATATATCATAATATATATATCATATAATATATATATCATATAATATATATATATCATATAATATATATCATATAATATATATCATAATATATATGTATATAACATAATATATAATATACATATATGTATATAACATAATATATAATATATATATGTATATAATATAATATATAATATATAATATATATATATGTATATAATATAACATAATATATATATGTATATAATATAACATAATATATATATGTATATATAACATATAATATATATATTGATAACATATAATATAGAATTGAATTGTGAACATAGAGGACAATAGGTTTTTTTGAAACAATGACATTTCCTTTTTTTTTCGCCACGCGTTATTTCTTGTTGCTGCCGTGACGTCACCCACGTCTAACCTGATCGCCTTCTTGAACGTACTCTCGAACGTGCCCCTTTATTACACACGTTCGTTTTTTGTAGTGTTTTTTATCTTTACAGTGACATCCTGCAGCTTACATGTGTATACGCGCGTCCACGCTCTGTTGCAGATGAATGAAAAATCCTTCTATGCTAAGACAGTTTCAGTTTTTGTCCGAATTCAGAGTGCTCATTTATAAGAGCTGAATTTTAAATAAGTTTCATAAATCCAACCAGTGTCTTACTATACCCTGGTGGAGAAGCAAGTACACGGACAAGCTTTTAAAATATTTGTCGGCTGTTTTTTTTTTTCGGTTGGAATAAATTGTTCCTCAGCGAAAGTTACAGAATTTCTTTTCTTTTCTAACAAAACTCCATTTCAAAAAAAATCATATTCAAAAACACACACAAAACGAAATTAGTTTATTTGGTTGACTTTAAAAAAAAGCAAACAATAATCTCATGGTGAGTGGGAAAATGTTAAGTTTTTCTATTTGTTGTCAAATCTGTGACAACAGAATATAATTGAGCTTTCGAAGGTGTATATATATATATATATATATATATATATATTAAGTAATGTGATTTACAATTTAAAAGTTTTAAAATTTTTAAAATTTAAAAATCAAAACTTAATTAAATTAAAAATCAGTTTCACAAGAAGGAACAACAACAAAGTCAATTATCTGTACGATCGTTTCGGAAATCCGTGCTTTTTATTTGTGGTATACATGAAGTCACGTAGAATAATTATACATAGTTTTTTTGGTAAGCACGGTCTCCTCATCAGCAAATTTAGGAGGATTTCTATTGAATTGAAAAGACACCAAAAATAAACCTAAACTATATATATATAAGACCTTTAAACCATGCTATATTTTCCTTCTCTAAAATTAAAAAGTCCTTCAACTTTCTTAATTTTCAAATTTTTTTCTTGTCTGATGAGATAAAAAATCATCGAAACGGTCTGCACATCGTAGCAAGATAAAACTGTATTTACTTAAAGAATATAAAAATAAAAATTTGCTATTTTTGATTGAGCACTATCAACGACCCTTGTTGGAATTCAATGGTTCTAATCTTTTGAATATTTTCAACTTGAAATATATATATATATATATATATATATATATATATATTATATATATTATTTCCCATTTTTATACATTAATCCCTACTTTATGAAGCTCAATGTAACTGCAAAGCATACAATAATGTCCCCCCACCCTTTATCTGTGCCTAAACCTAAACGTAGATTCCATGAACAAAGCTTCTTTTTTAGAACTGCACGCCCGTGGAACTCTGTTCTGTTTGACTGCTTTCCAACTGACTACAATAAGGTCGTCTTTAAGTCCAACGTAAACAAGTTCTTGGTGAGCTGTTCTCTTTAAATAATCTAATTTACCAAATTCACTAACGATTATTATATTTTCCCATTGACTACTGTACACGCATTAATCCTTATCAGCGAGTGACCCCCGTCTTGAAAAAAATGACAAAGGTGTATATTCCAAATTTCATTATGTTGACCATCTTACAATTTAGTCCTTTAATTACGTTGACATTACAATTCTTGACAATAACTGTTTGTAGTCAAAATCATTCATTTAATTATGATATCGATCAATCCTTAACTACTCAGAATAAATAGCAAATATCAATCCACCAAAAGAAAAAGAAAATTCATTTGAACATGATTACAAACTTCGAAAATTGGAAGGGAAGTTGCGATTACCTTTATATACATTCGTATATCTTTCTTACAGGTTTTTTTTTTTGAAACTTTAAATAAATTTTCAATAACAAGATTTTTATTTTATATAAGTTATGCTTCGTATTTTATTTTTTAATCCGCCCGAATGGATCAGAGAGGATTTCAAATTGTATTATTATGATAACTGAACTGCATGCGTCATTAAATTCCTGTTAAAGTACATTCAGAATGGTGGTGACTGTGCAGAAAAATAAATTCTGGAGCACAAAAAGGTACAACTTTCGTCGTCGTAGGTCGATTCTTTTTAAGTCTAATGAAGTGTTATCCTTTAATTGAGATCTCACTGAAACATGTATGAACATATGTAACCAATAATGTTTGCATAATAAACAAACTAATATATATATATATATATATATATATATATATATATATATATATTGAGAAAATAGTGTTTCTATTCGTTGTCAAATCTGAGACACTTGAAACATTTCGGTAACAACTGAGGTTTCCTAGGCACAGAGCCGGGGCCCAGAATTGCATGACCCATTAAGAAAACTGAAACCGAGTTCCTTACCTAACATAATAAAATTCCATATTGAATTAATGTTTTATGCCCAAATAGATGAAGGGGATTGCAAAGTGCATTGTGTTGATCACTGGAATGACATATGCATTCATGACCTGAAAGTTTCATCTCTCTGTTGCGGATATTGATGGTGTGACACTTTAAAAAGGCAATTTCTGTCATGGACGTGCATCAGTAGCAAAGATGAGTCATTGAATTCCATGCAAAAATGCATTATTAGTGGTGGTGACTATGTAGAAAAACAAATTCTAGAGCACAAAAGGTTTTAGATACCAATTCCGTCTTCGTAGCTCTTCGACCCTTTGAGTTAAAAAAATAGTAGGCTTTACTTTTAGAACGCCTCTCGAATATATATATCAGATTAAAAATAAAAGAACGACAAAATATATACTAATGCAGATAGATTCAAGCAGCAAAATTTGACCCCATTCACTGTAGATGTACCCTGAGACCGAAAAGCATATTTTCTCGAACCGATTGCTTTTGGAATCCATCGCCTGCTCCGTGGTTCCCTAACTGCACTAACATGCAGAAATGTAAATGTAATATGAACAAACTCGCTGCATAACTCCCCACTTATGATGCCCCTATAAATTTGTCCACTAACCACAGTAATCCCTTGCGTCGCAATATTCCTCATTCGATGAAAATAAAAGCAGAATTAAACAAAATAAATTGAAATAAAATATGAAAAGTTTTTGTTTTTAGAAAAAAACTACAGTAGAACCCCGCGATACGACATTAAAAATTAATAATAAAATACACTACAGTAAATCAAATAACATTATAAATGACACCATTAGGCGGGGGGGGGGGAATACCGTAACCAGGGGGCCGAACACCTCGTATTTCACATAACCTGAAAAATCCGTATCATCGGGTCACCGTATCTCGGGGTTCTACTATATTTTTTTTTCTTTTCTGACGTTCACCCCTAACAAGGCATATCGCTACTTGGAAGCAAGGAGTTACTATTTGAGACCATACCTAGGAAAGATTAACAAGATGTTGGTTTACGTTACATTTAAACTTCTGCATATCAGTACACTCAGGGAAGCAAGTAGCAGGAAGGGAATTCCAAAGTCCAGCTGTTCGAGGGAATACACTATTAGAGTAGAAAGATTTCTGGCATTTAGGAACCTCAACAGTGAAGAGATGTGATTTTTTTGATAGCGCGAGTATGTCGGGTATATCTGCCTCAAGGGGACACAAGTGCAACGAGTTCATCAGAGCATATTCCATTAAAATACTTGTAAAACAGACAGTGATGCAACACAGCGGCGATGTGACAGGGGTTGGAGCTTAGTTGACAAAGTGGAACCTATTAGATTGAAGATTCTTTTTGGACGCTATCCAAGAGGGGGAGACTAGTGGTTGATGCACTAGCTCAGATTTGGCAACAATACTCCATGCATAAACGAATGGTGGGCTTGTAGAGGTACAGGATACTCTCAGGTGTAAGTAGCCTTCTAGCACGATAGAGGGAGCCCACCTTCTTTGCAGCAGACTTGGCAATATCCTCATTGTATTTGTTCCAGTTCATATTGCCTGTGAATGTTAGGCCGAGGAGTTTAAAGGAAGACTAGTTGGTTTAATCTATTAAATCGATGTCGAGATTAACTTTGAAAGAGAGAGAAAGGGGGGGCATCAAAATTAGGGAGGGCATCAAAATTAACATTGAGAGAGAAAAGGAGGTCCAGATTGATCTTAAGGGGTGGTCCAGAATGACTTTAAGAAAGAGAGAAAGAGAATAACGTCGAGAGAAAAAAAAAGAGGGTCAAGATTGAACTTGAGTGGGGAGGAGAAGGGGAGTTCGAAAGAGAATTTCTGTGAGCCTTCTTTCGTCTAGATTATGTACAAGTTTCATTTTTCACGTTTTGTTTTCTTTGTTTATTCCCAGCCCTGTGGACTAAATTCTTCATTTAATATTATCCACAAACATTATTGAACAACGCAATGAAACTCTTCACTCTACAAGAAAACTAAATGTAAGTATTGGTTTCCCTTATATTTTTTTCTAGTCGGAAGTATTTCTCGAAAAAACACCAGATACTTACAGAATGGCTGCCAAAGTTGCGAAGTTAGTGACTTTTTTGTGGAACGAACTGGATTCGAACCCGGGATGTCGGGCCGTCAGTCTGTGTCGATAAATAATATATCTGTTTTGCGACAACAAAGTTAGCGAGTAAAAACGTGCTTTTTTTTCTAAATAATCAAATAACAAGTGAATTAACTTCCACCGCCAGAAAGCAATTCGGAAAGAAATCCATTTCTAAATAAAAAGTCAACGATTGGTGATTTTTTTTTTCTATTTTACATCAGAAATGATAATTTGTAAATAAAAAATTTAATTACTAAACCAATCCTATGATTTGTTTATGAATAAATTTCCAACTAGAAGCATATTTTTTATGTTATTTTTTTTAATGAATAATAATGAGAACCTGATGAAATAATTTTTTACATCATTTCTGACAATGGGTGTAACATTTTTGTTGTTTTTTTATTTTTTTTTTGTTATTTTTATTTGCTATTTTTGTTGTTATTTTTTGTTAGTTTTTGTTGTTATTTCTTTTTTGTTTTTATTTGTTATTTTTTGTTGTTATATTTTAGAGAAAATTGTATTATTGTAATAAATGAATTTCTGGAGAGTTGTCGCTACCCTTAATACCAGTAATACAATTATCGTTAAAAAATAACAAAAAGATAAGTACGACATAAATATATAAATGATAGAATAGCGTGTCATGTCAGACATTTTTTATCTGCTTAATATTTTTTTAAATCTTTGATAAGGATATTTTTGAAAATCTAGAGGAGATCGTTTACGGTAATAAATAAATTAAAAAAATATAAAATACTCTTTTATAAAGGTTCAGAAACTATATTTACTTCAATAAGGAAGTTAAAATTTGGTGTTTTCATCCCTTCTTCCCCTCCATTTATGCTGATGAGGAGACGATATTCAGAAATATTTTACTTATTTCTTGATGGTTTTATTTTGTAAAAGGATATCATTTACGAAACGATCGTATATATAAATTTGATTTTGTTATGTTTCCTCCTATGAAAACTTGATAAATATTTTCACAATTATTAATCTCTCACTATATATATATATATATATATATATATATATATATATATATATATATATATATATATATAAGCTTATACTATTATAATATAACTGAAAGTTGGAGGTTACATGGACCGAAACGTTTTGAAAATAAGGTTTCAATTCGATCAAATTAGCTAAAAATTAGATTAGGTTAAAGAAAGCCGCTATATCGTTTAGTCGAATTATTTTCCCGCCATTTTTGTTGACATCTTCTCAGGCCGTCTCTTTTGTTTATATATGAAAGATGAGTGTAAGGCCTCCATTCTGGCAGCCACATGTCGGGCACGTTGGATCGAGTGACGCAGACGGTGAGAAAAAAAAACAGAACCCCGTTATGCGACAAGTAAAATGAGATCAACAATAAAAGGCGGTAAAATGGGGTCATTTGGCGCCTACATAAAATGGCGCGAGTTAACACCTTAACGACGACTGATTATTCAATGTTTGAAGTTAACAAACGAAGTGTTGCAAGTCGAAAAACTTTCATCCTGGTTAATTTTGAGCAGAATACCCGAGGTAAACAGAGAGAGGAGGGGGGGAGACAAGTATATAGAAAAGAGATGAACTTTGAGAGGTAGGATGTCAGTATTGACCTTGACAGATAGATCAGAGGCCGAGATTGACTTTGAGAAAAACAAAGACCGGGTGGAAATTAACATTGAGAGAGGGGTGGGACGAGATCAATATTGACCTTGAGAGAGGGGGAGACGAGATCGAAATTGACCTTGAGAGAGGGGGAGACGAGATCGAAATTGACCTTGAGAGAGGGGGAGACGAGATCGAAATTGACCTTGAGAAAAAGAGGGCGGAGATCGAGATCGAAATTGACCTTGAGAAAAAGAGGGCGGAGATCGAGATTGACCCTTTTCTTTACATAGGAATGACCACTTATAAAGGTCCGGAGGCCACTCGAGGATAAGGGTTAATGGGTATACATTAGTCGATGGGATTGTAGCGTAGTAATCATAAGTAGTGGAAAGAATTTGTTTATATTGGACTTTCTTTTTACATAGGCATCACCACTTATCAAGGCCCAGGGGCTATTCGATGGTAATGGGTTAAAGAGTATACAGGGGAACGGTTTATCAAGAACTTGTTTACATTGGACTTGAAGAAAATCAAATTGTAGTCAGCTAAGATGAAGCACCTGCCCCTTTTACTCCCGTTTTAAAAGTGCCCTTTTCAGAGGAATATATTATAGGCCTGTGTCCCAGATCTTGAGAGAGGGAGCGGAAATCGAGATTGACCTTGAGAGAGATGGAGGAGTTCGAAAGTTCAATTCTAAGACCCAAATTCTGTACGAGTTTCATTTATTACTTTGTGATTTTCTTCCTTTATTACCAACCCCGCGGATTAAATATTATATTTGATATAATCCAGGCAAACATTAGTGAACAAAGCAGTGAAACCCTCCACTCTACAATAAATACAAAGATGTATTTATTTGTATATAAATAAATATAATGTATCACTCCTGCCACAAAAAAGTTAGCGGGTAAAACCCCAGGACAAAATCAAATAATAATTAAAGCAAATGCCACCTGAATAAAATTCGGAAATAAATCAATAAAAAGTCAAAGATTGATGATTTATTTTTTACTTTATATCATCAGAAATAATAATTAATATGAAAAATTAAATTACTGATCGAATTCTATAATTATTTATGAATAATATTGCGAACATTTACGGCAAATCACGTTGACACATCGATTGCCGCTGGATTATCGAAGTTAAGCAACATTGAACATTGTCATTACTAAATGGGTGACCATTTGGAGTGCTGTACGTGCTCTCCGCTTATCTCGGCATTGTTTCCAGTCGTCCTGGACCTCTCCTTGCCACTGGACTAAAACAGTGCAGATTCAGGAGAATTTGGAGACTGCGAAACCCTTGCCTCATTATTACACGCGCAGCTGCCCCTACAGGGGATATCCTTTGTCTTTCGAGACTGAACGGAGGCATCGAATATTGCGAACCCGACTAAACAATTTTTTTCACGCTATTTCCAACGAAGGGTGCAAGTAATATATATATATATATATCGGGGACGTGCTAGGGGTGCCCCAGCACCTGCTTATTTTACTCCTGTTTTAAAAGTGTCCTTTTCAGAGGAATATATTATAAACCTGTACCCCACCATTCCTATATTTTTGACATTTACTTCACTTAAGCACATGCCCTGAAAAAGTTCCTGCACGTCACTGAATATATATATATATATATTATATATATATATATATATATATATATATATATATATATATATATATATAAAGTTGAACGTCTGTGCGTGTCTGTTCACGAATAGGCTCCTATATGGTTGACTATTATAGAAAACTGATGCCATATAGCAGATGTATCGAGACACAGGAATGGGTAATGTTTGATCTGGCATAATGATGATTCATTAAAATTGTGGGTTCTGTGTACGCGCCTGGTCCACAATGTATGGAAATAAAAAATTTAAGAATTAAGAAAACAAAAACAAAACGTTTACAAGTGTTTTTGATATAGATGTAAATAATACTTTGATAAGTATGTTTTAACTTAAACAGGGATGGTATAATAAAATAGTGGGGTCAGCGTTCGCGCCTGGCTTCCATAGAATAGAAATATGCACAAACTTTAAAGGCTTTTCATATCTATCGGCGTAAGTATACTTTGATAATTATGTTTCAATTTGAAGAAATTTGGTATAATAACATTATGGGGTGTTCATTCGCACCTGACCTCCATAGAATGGAAATATGCCACAAAGTTTAACAAGGTTTTTAAATATAGATTCACAGAATATTGTGATGAGTGTTTCAGTGTGAACAGGTATGGTATAATAAAATGGGGTTTATCTATTTTATTTTTACTTTCATCATATTTTGCTTTGGTTTTGATACCCCCAAATTCGAAGCTATCTCTTTACAACCCTTCCTTTTCATAACCTATCATACTTTCATAAATCAGAGTCCATTTTCTGTAGTCTGTTTTGGAACCCAGTCAACGACGGGTACTTTTGCTAGTATATATATCATAATATTTCTGTTATTTTATAGTGATAATTGTATTATTGTTATTAATTAGCTCTTGGGGAGTTTCGCATTCCCTTAATTAATAATTAATGCCAGTTATACAATTATCGTTAAGAAAACAAACAAAATAGTATGCCCAATTTATAAAGGACACAATAACACGTAATTGCAACAGACTTTTCTTGGCGTCATGGTTAATGCATCCAACTACAGCCTTGATGACCGCTTGTTTAAATCCTGTCATAGATGAGCCATAGTGACGTGGATAACTATTATAGTATGAATCTATATTTATGGCAATTAAACTACCACGATTCATTCTTCCGGGGAGTTAAGTGTCGTACTTAGCACCAAGCCTTACTTTCTCAGCAGTGATACAATTTATATCTGCATTGCTTGATACCCATAAATCTAGTTTCATCCTCCTTAGCTCTAGTCACGTATTGAGCACTGTTAAATTAAATTCTTCATACTTGTACAGTTTAAGTAAGATATTAAAAAATGAAAATATCGAAAAAAAAAAAAAAAAAAAAAAAGGTTATTTTGTACATATCCGTTTTGGACTGAAGATCTCCGAAAAAAAAATTCACTTAATTTGATCGAGTAGTTTTTTTTTACAGCGGAAAAACACGTTCTTATGAGAGCGCGTTGAAGGTAGCCATCTTTGAATTTTTTCAAACATGCAACGGGGAGATAACCCAGTTTAAACCGCTGACACTCCCTCCCCCCCCATCTTTAATACTAGCTTTTCTTCTTAAAATGCTAACCTTTTGCTCGGTATCATACCAAATTGGTTTTTCGCTGTAAAAAAAAAAAAAAAAAAAATATTTGATGAAATCAAGTGAATTTTTTTTTTCGGAGAACTTCATTTCATAACGGATACGTACAATATAACCTTTTTTCGATATTTTCATTTTTAATGTCTTGATTAAACTATAAAAGTACCAAATTCTTTTATAAGACAGGGGCGCGTTCGAAATGAATTTTTATTTCTAAAGCACAACTGAACCATGATCAATGGCTTTTGTCAGTTAACTATATCGCGAGTGGCTATATTTCATAAGATACACAGTTGGTTCTTTGATAAGACAGGGCGCGCTCGAAATGAATGTTTCAGTGCAATGTAGACTACAATGTATTGTAGGCTTAATAAGTACGGGGAGACAGAAGACACTTCCTCCTGGTACAATACGGGAGGGGATACCTTACTAGAGCAGGCAACCGATCGATTTGATTAAAAAATGATCAATTTTACCGATTTCACTGACAATAATAGTAAGGGAGAGGGGAAAATTTATTGATCCTCATTCAACTACGGACAGCGTCGGGTCTCCCTGCCAGTATATATATATATATATATATATATATATATATATATATATATATATATATATATATATATTTCATAAGTTTTGGTTTTAATTCAAGCTGATGCACCCAAGTCATATGGATATATATTTTTTTTTTTTGAAATCACAACTTTATAATATAAAAAAATCGATAGAAAATTAACTCAATAATATATACCAAATCTGCAAGAAGTAAAATATCATATTTAAGCGTACTTCACGACCGTAAGTTTTTAGAAACATAATATTTACGAAACTAAGAAATGCTTGTTTCAGTATGTTTGATCGCGTGTGTATCTCGTGTTAGCAGTATATTTTAACAAGATGTTTTTTTATATTTAAAAAAAAAAATTATGTTATGAATATGACTTCTATGACATAAAAGGGTTAAGGAAAGAAAGAAAAAGAGAAGGGAAATGGGAGGAAGAAAAGAGGGAAAAGAAATAAAAAGAAAAGAAAGATAAGGAAAAAAATCAAAGTTTTACGTGTGAAAAAATAAGACAGTAAAGGGGAGCAATTTTGAAGAAAAGAAAAATATCTGGGATTATCTCCCTTTAGTGTAATGGGCATTTCTAAAAAAAAAAAAAAAAAAAAAAAAAAAAAAAAAACAAAACAACACAGAGAGTAAGTGCTAAGTGTTTTTAGGATTTTTGGATCTAGTTATAAAGAATTAAATTATTAGGAAACTCTATGAGGTATTATTTCCAACGTATTATGATTAAAATTTTAATTAAATCCATCAAACAAGTATAAGTTTTTAGAAACCTAACATTTACGAAACTAAGAAATTGCTGGTTTCAGTATGTTTGATCGCGAGTGTCTTATGTTATCAGTTTATTTTAACAGGATGTAGTTTTATATATATTAAAAAAATTATGTTATTAATATGACTGATATAAGATTAAAAAATGGGGGAAGGGGGGAACAAAATTGGATAATAGTTGCTTACTCTCTTGCTTGATTTATTTACGGCGTATCAACCCTTTTCGCAGTGTTTAATGCCGAATCCGGTCATCTTGCTAAAGTTTTTTTTTATACATATATCTTAAAATATTCATGGTGTTTAGTATGGTTGTTTTGTAGAGGAACGTTTTTTTTTTTTTTACTTTGCAAAACAGCATTATTTGGTGCATTTCGAGTCATGAAGCCGATATCTTCAGACGGCCTGATGTAGTAGCACCAGATGGTCGAATCCGGTGTGCCCCTTTCGAATACCTGTATTTTCCAATGATTTTTTTCTCTTCCTTTTTAGGGATAGAAATTAAATCGGCATCCAATGGACAGAGAAATTTTTAGGGGCTGGGCGTGGAATACAATTACAATTACTCGGGCGCATTTGAAGATAGAAAAACGTTCATTTAATCTGCGCGTTGATAATGAAAATGCCATTCCAAACTGAAGTGTAACGCGCAGTGTCGAGTCTAAAAAATGATACGCGGACGAAGCTGCGAAGAACAATGGAAGGTCAAAAAGAATTGGGTTAAGGTCGAAGATTTCATTTTTGATTTCTCAAACAGATGATGACGTTTCGTGATCTTTTTCACAACGGAAAATTCTTTACCCCCGTAGCTTTTTAGAAGAAAAACGATTTTGACGTAGTATTAGGTTGAAGTGACATGTTTGTGAATGTTTTTTATAAAGATGGTGGGGGGGGGTAGAAAAAGGAGAAATTTGGAGTAAAACAGAACAGAGAAAATATAAAGAGAGAGAGAGAGAGAGAGAGAGAGAAATAGAAAAAAAGGTGTAGAAAGGGAAAATGAGAAAGAGTGTATACTATCGCTAACGAGTCGTAGAAGACGAAACCTAAAGTAAGTAATCTAAAAGTAATATATAAATCTCACCTGTGTTTAAATGTATGTATGTATGTATGTATTATGCATGTATGTATGTATTATGCATGTATGTATGTAGTATGTATGTATGTATGTATGTATGTATTATGCATGTATGTATGTAGTATGTATGTATGTATGTATTGTGTATTATGTATGTATGTATGTATGTATGTATGTATTATGTGTCGCAAAAACTTTCGACGGAGGCGACAGATCTTGGCCAGATCGGTATCATTTTGAAGTTCGACATCACGGACGACAAATATCGAAAAATTGGCCAAAAACATTAATTCCTTCATCCTAAACTCGACCATTTCGTACAATGATGGGTCGATTTTTTTCGCTGACATTTAAGCAAAACGTCGTTACCGTCGGATTGACTTCAGTTAATTTCAACGCTTTTGACTTCCGGTCGCGTAATGGAGATATCAGCTAAGACGTAAGATTTTCTTTAACTTTCTTTTCTGCTTTTGTGGTACGGGTTCGAGCCTGCCTGCTTACTACCACTTCCTTTTCACAACATTTACCACCAAACACAAGACACCCAGGCTAGTATATATATATATATATATATATATATATATATATATATATACATAAACACACACATATATATACACATATATATATACACACACATATATACATACACACACACACACACATATATATATATATACACACACACATATATATATATATACACACACACATATATACATACACACACATCATATATATGTGGTAATACATACATATGTATACACATATACATAGAGATACATCATATATACATATATACATCATATATATATATGATAATATATACATATATATATACACACACATGTGATAATATATACATATATATACATATATACACATTATATATGTGATAATATATACATATATATACATATATAAATATATATACATTATATATATATGTGATAATATATACATATATATACACATATATATATACATTATATATATGTGATAATATATACATATATATACACATATATATACATTATATATATGTGATAATATATACATATATATACACATATATATACATTATATATATATGATAATATATACATATATATACACATATATATACATTATATATATATGATAATATATACATATATATACACATATATATACATTATATATATATGATAATATATACATATATATACACATATATATACATTATATATATATGATAATATATACATATATATACACATATATATACATTATATATATATGATAATATATACATATATATACACATATATATACATTATATATATATGATAATATATACATATATATACACATATATATACATTATATATATATGATAATATATACATATATATATACACATACATCATATATATATGTGATAATATATACATATATATACACATACATCATATATATATGTGATATTATATACATATATATACACATATACATAATATATATGTGATAATATATACATATATATGCACATATACATATATATATATACATGTGATAATATATACATATATATGCACATATACATATATATATATACATACATCATATATATATGCGATAATATATACATATATATATATGTGATAATATACACACATATATATTTGATAATATACACACATATATATACACATATATATATATGTGATAATATACACATATATATATATGTGATAATATACACACATATATATTTGATAATATACACACATATATATTTGATAATATACACACATATATATTTGATAATATACACACATATATATTTGATAATATACACACATATATATTTGATAATATACACACATATATATTTGATAATATACACACATATATATACATATATATATGTAATAATATACACATATATATATGTGATAATATATACATATATATACACACATATATATATGTGATACATATATATATATACACGTATATATACACATATATGCACATATACACATATATATATATATATATATATATATATTATATATATATATATATATATATATTATATATATATAATGCAATCATGAAGGGAAGACGAAAATTCATGATTAAAGTGTTAAAATAAAATCCACTGTTCACGTTCGGTTTAGAAGGCCTTCCCTCTGCAAGCAAAAAGAATGCCTCTTAGGTTTGAGCGTTTGATTAGTCTCTTGGATCTTGAATAATATAACGTTATTGCGCCCCCGCCGCCATACATAACACAACGTTATCTGTATATAATCTCGATTCCCATTCGTGTCTTTCCTCTTTTTTTTTTCACTTAAATCTCTCAATACAGCTTTGATAAAGTGAGGGCGAAACCGGTCAGCTGACTCCCTCATTTTCTTTTTTCCCTTTTTATTCTCTTCCCCCGTTAATTTTATTTTAAACGTGGATTTTACTTTAACTCTTTAATCATGAATTTTCGCCTTCCCTTCATGATTGCATTATATAAATTTTGTACCCCTCAAAGAATCAGGATTATATATATATATATATATATATATATATATATATATATATACACACACACACTGTATTAACAAAACCAAGACTTCAAAAAAAGTATTGATAGCAACAAAACGTGTATTTTGTTGCTATCAATTCTTTTTTTTTTGAAGTCTTGTTTTGTTAATACAGTGTATGAATGCTCAATTATGAAATATAATTTTGTAGCTGACAATTTAAGTCATTTCTTTTTGGCTTAAAATATATTGGTATATGAAAATTTACTGAATTATACAAACAGTAAAATTGGGTATATTACAAACAAGTCATATACATATATATCTTCATTCCCTGAGGCTAATACAATGTTTCGGGGTCAAACGTATTCAAACAATCTGGTAAAATAATTTAGAAAACATAAAAGGCAGGCGTCACTAATTAACATTGATTAAAGCATCAAGAAATTGAGCATGTATTTCCGGTTAATATGCAGGCATGCGCATTAACCGTGTGTCGGGGTTTGGGAAAGCGGGAGTTGACATTGACTAAGTTTTCCTCAACTCGAATTCTTATTTATATTTCAGATTATTAGCAACTAAGAACTTGTTAAAGAAAAAAAGAGAAAAAAAAGGTTAAACAGTGCAAAATAATGGCTGGAAAAATATTGGTATTTATAACAGGTTTTATTCGACTCAGATGACGTTTCGCTACTGTTTTTCTAATTTTGTACTTTACTATATATATATATATATATATATATATATATATATATATATATATATATATTATGCATTTAGGGGGGTACCAAATTGGTCAAAGTGAAAATTATTCCGAACTCGCATTTAGGTAAAAATGCACTTTCGTATAAATAATTGAATTCGTTCAAAGAGTATCGCTAACAAAAACAAATAAAAACATATATATATATATATATATATATATATATATATATATATATATATATATATGAACTCTTTGCAGAATTTTTTTTCGCATTCATGACTAGTTTTCAACAAGACACATCGCAACTTGGACGTAATGGGCTACTATTTGGGACCATGCCTGAGAAAGATCAACAAGATGTTGGTTTACGTTACATTTAAACTTCTGCATAACAGTAAAGCCAGGGAAGCAGGTAGCAGGAAGGCAATTCCAAAGTTTAGCTGTTCAAGAGAAAAAAAAGTTGAAAGTTTTCTGGCATCTAGAAACCTCAACTGGGGGGGGTGATTTTGTTGCTAAGCGAGTTTGTCGGGGATATGTACGTTGAGGGTGCAATGAATTCATCAGAGCACATTCCTTTAAAATATTTGTAAAACAGGCACAGAAATGCAACACTGCAGTGATAGGACAATGGTTGGAACTTAGCTGACAAATTGGGATCTATTAGTTTGGAGACATTTTTTGGACCCTATCCAAAAGGAAGAGACTAGTGGTAGATGCACCAGCCCAGATGTGGCAACAATACGCCATGCATAAACGAATAGTGGCCTTGTAGAGGTACAGGATACTCTCAGGTGTGAGTAGTTTTCTAGCACGATAAAGGGAAGCGATAATATTATAGTTAGCAGAGAAATTAGCCCCGCCTCATTTGAAAATTAAAGCATTTTAGATTTACATAAAATTTTACCTATGGTTGCTGGACCCTAATTAAGCATATTCTCTATTTCACTTTGTCTTAAGGTCTTAAGCTTAAACCTTAAATTTGAGACATTTTCTAGAATCAAAATCATGTAGATTTTAATCAGAATAAGGATTCTAGACATAAGGTCTAGTAGCACTATAACTTAACTAACTGCATTGTCCGGTGGTACAACACGTTTAAACATGACATTTTAATTTATGCAGATGATTATAGAAAACCCTCTATTGAATATTATATATTGCAGGGAATAATATGCCCGGTGGACTAATTTGAAAAAAAAAAAAAAAAACTGATAACAATAAAAATAAAATAAATTAAAAAATAATAATGATAATGTCGTTCATCCAATTCCGTCTGTGTTTGTTTACAATATCATGTCAGCTGATATTTTTGGCTTGACGATTTAAAAAAAACAGTCTCTTATAGATATAAAAAAAATGAATTTTTAGAGGGGGAATATTTTACGTTACACCTTTGGCCGGTGTAGCGTAAAATATTCCCCCGTAAAAATTCTTTTTTATCTACAAGATTATAAAGGCTATTTTTAAGATCAGATACTTTCGATTTTCGATACTTATCGGGTGAATTTTTATACCAAACATATCTAAAAACACTGCCAGATATATGAATTAGCTTTGTGTGAAATTTGCGAAAGATAAGCTCAGCCGTTTCGGAACCCATGAGGAACGAACACTCACACGAAGTGACTTTATATAATAGAAAATTTCGAAGGCGGGGAATATACAAATGATGCAGAAAGAGTTCTTAGAATTAATTTGATGCGCCTTCTCAGAATCCCGGAAGTGTTCATTACATGACGGGATCACATCTAAAATCAGAAACGAGTGTCCCTTACCGCACAGCGCCGCATATGCTGTCTCGGTCACGTGGGAAAAATAAGAGATTATCGACTCCCTAAGGTCATGTAAATATTCAGAAGGTCTTCCTGACATTTAGACACACTGGCTGATCATGAGTTTATGTAAACTCGGCCCACGTGGATTGGGTTTGGAGAGTATCATCAAACTAGGGTATTTTCAGGATTTCACAGACTATCGTGACAACCGGAGAGGGGAAGGCTGGTGAAAAAGTCACGTGCTTTTAGTGGCGAACAATAGAGAACGGAACAGCTGATGGATAGAGGATTAGGGTTAATACCAAAAAAAAGAATTACGTCAGCAACCGCAAGACAGGTGGATTTTCAGGAGTGCCAACTTCAAGAAGAATCCACACCAGGATATAAAACACGCATTGCTTTGCTGCCAATAACAATATAGTTATAGCCGTAAACGGAAGAAAATTTTTAGAGCTTTCGAAACTCATATTCACTACTTGAAATCATTTAAACGAAGATAAATCGATGAGACAGATACTAATCTAATATGGTAATAATATTCTGTATACTACTACAAGAAAAGGCGAAACTAATCGACAAGAAAAAAAGGCGAAACTAATCGACAAGAAAAAAAGGCGAAACTAATCGACAAGAAAAAAAGGCGAAACTAATCGACAAGAAAAAAAGGCGAAACTAATCGACAAGAAAAAAAGGCGAAACTAATCGACAAGAAAAAAAGGCGAAACTAATCGACAAGAAAAAAAGGCGAAACTAATCGACAAGAAAAAAAGGCGAAACTAATCGACAAGAAAAAAAGGCGAAACTAATCGACAAGAAAAAAAGGCGAAACTAATCGACAAGAAAAAAAGGCGAAACTAATCGACAAGAAAAAAAGGCGAAACTAATCGACAAGAAAAAAAGGCGAAACTAATCGACAAGAAAAAAAGGCGAAACTAATCGACAAGAAAAAAAGGCGAAACTAATCGACAAGAAAAAAAGGCGAAACTAATCGACAAGAAAAAAGGCGAAACTAATCGACAAGAAAAAAGGCGAAACTAATCGACAAGAAAAAGACGAAACCAATTGATAAAAAACAGACGAAACTAATCGATAAAAATAGACAAAAATAGATAAAGACAAAACTAATCGACAAGAAAAAGTCAAAACAAATCGATAAGAAAAATAAGACAGAACTAATTCTTGCTGATAAAAATTAAATTTGCCGACATGATTTTCCTTTTGCATTATTATTATCAGTCATTTTTTAAGACAACACATCTATATCTTTGCTCATGAAATTACATAAGTTATAGCGGACATTTTTAAACAAAAATTACCAAAAAGCCTAGGGTCATGTAAATATTCAGACTTTCTTAACATTTAGCGACACTTTGATGTTTCATGCGTCTATGGAAACGGCTCTTAGATGTAGATGGGAATAGAAATCAAACTACGAGAATGTAAATATTTCGTTGACATTCGCACCAAGTGAGTGGGTGGGGATGTCGTAAAGCCACGTGCTTTGTGTGTCGAATAGATATGAACAGCTGGTGGAGAGGCTGCATAGTTTAGAAGATGAAAAAGGATAACGCCAGGCATCATCACAAAGACGCATTTTTCGGGAGCGCCAACAGCAAATGCAAAGTCGTGCTGCAGAAGAATTCAAACCAGGATACGAAACGGTCATTGTCTTTCGTCAATAACATTATCGCAACAGCCGCAACCGCAAATATTCTGTACAATCAAATTTGTATTATTTGTATTATTCGGATTACTGTTCTCGTGTTGAATATTATTATCACAACGTTCCAACCGATGTATCCTCCGACTTTCTTTGGATGCATCTGTCGAACTCTGGAATTAGTACGGTACTCTTTATTTAATCCACGGTGGTAGTTTGCTCTCGTTCCGTCAGCCATGACTTGATAGAAACCTTTAGTAATTAATAATTCGTTCTTAGTTTCGCCCGCACTGAGGATTGAAGTTTCAACCTGCAGAAGACCTACTTAAAACTGATTGCATTTAGCACTTTTATCCGTTGCGCTACGAGCCCTTGCAGAATTCTAGTGTGGAAACTTTATTTATTTATTTATATATTTATTTTAGATGTGTAGTCTTAATACGAATTTAACCTTATAAAAGGGCTTAGTTCCGTAGAGATTCTATCGTCATGACGCGTCTGAAGAAGGTCGAGGGTTATATCGGCCGAAGTATAGTATTAAGAATAAAATATAATATGAGGGTCCTAATTTGAATAATCCAAATGATTTAAATAATCAATCCTCATCTAAAGCATCCCATTACATTTGATTCAATCCAATTTAAGGCGATCGATCTCTCACTTTCTCACACATTCAATCCATGGGGTAGATTATTCTAGCTCGAGTGGTAATGTGAAGTATTTTTATGTTATTCATAGTTATTATCACCTGATTATTAAACAACCAATCGATGCTAATAATCGTCTGAATAATTAAAATACAAAGTATTAATCCTTATTTTAAACATTCCGAAAGAATTCCTAGTAAGGGATGTCTTTTTCTTTTCCCTGCAACCTCTTACAGAAGAGATGTTGCGAGTTTGTCTCTGCTTTATCGTTATTTTCATGGCAAGTGCTCGACTGAGCTTCAATTTATGCCCCCCCCCCGCCAAACTTTCACAACAAACACTTCTCAAGCTGAAAACACTATCAATAATTCCACCCCCCATTCTTTATCTGTGCTCAAACCTAAACGTAGATTCCACGAACAAAGCTTCTTTCTTAGAATTGCACGCCTGCAGAGACTGTCTTTCATTTTCATGCTTTCCAGCTGACAACAAACAACATGGTTGTCTTCAAGTCTAATGTAAACAAGTTCTTTATGAGCCGTTCCACTTAAGTTAACAAATTTACAGAATTTCCATTTACTAACGATTACTATATTGCCCAATTTTACTACTGTACACCCTTTAACCTTTATCCTCGAGTGTCCTCTCTGCCTTGATAAGTGGTGATGCCTATGTAAAAAAAAAAATCGTGAACCTCAAGTGGATGTTTGCTATCATTCTTATTAACATTTAAAACCGTTATTGTTGAAAAGAATACGACGGCCGACAAAGAAAGGGAGAAAGATAGAGATGGAGCGACAGAGAGAGACGGAGAGAGAGAGAAATACAGGGAAAAATAGAGAGAGGGCCAAGGAAAGAGAGAGACAGACAAACAGACAGAGGCATCAATCTGCCGTACAATATGTTTGAACATATTTTAATTTATGCAGATTGCGTATGTATTATTATAGAATCTATCGTCAATTTATTATGGAATAATTTGCCCGGTGGACTAATTCGCCAAAAAAAATAAATGAATAAATAAAATAATAATTACGATAATGTCGTTTATCAAATTCTATCTGTGTTTATTAACAATATCGCGTCAGTTGACGATGAATGCCCTGGAAAAGTCACTTCTGAATAATGTTTAGTTTTAAAATATGCAAACGAAGAAAATGACTTGCGGTAATTTTAAATGGCACCTCTTCTTTTTTCATGAATTGAACTCATTAATAAGAGAAAATTGAAATAAAATAGTGAGGTACACCCGGGAGTGAAAGGAATTACTTCAATTAAAAGTCAAATATGAACAGATAACTTATAAAAGAATAAATAGGTGAATCAAATGAGGTATAGGTTGTTTAAACAGTTACATTCAATTTTGCTTAAATTTACGGTTTTTGAAAAAATGACAAGTGCGGACTTTCTTTTTGGCGCCACTGTTTATTTAATATTTTTTAAAATAAACTTACTTGTAAATTTTAATTTACAGTCTTTCTTTTTTTACCCACACATATATATATATATATATATATATATATATATATATATATATATATATATATATATATGCATACATATATACATAGACACGGAATAATAAAATAATGTTAAAAAATACACATTTTTGGTGATTACCCACTTATTTAAATATACATCTTTCTTTCGTTGGAATTCCTTAACCCATTTTATATATATATATATATATATATATATATATATATATATATATATATATATTCCTCCACATACAGTACTGTTTCGCTGTTTCACAGCTCATCAGTGTGGCTAGACAAGCAACTACCTCAAGCCAGGATCTAAACCCGATCGCCCAATTGACAGTCGGAGCTTCTAACCGTTGCGGCCAGTGAATTAACAATGTTTTTTCATTCTCCAAAGTCCCTAAGCTCAATTTGTTTACCCAAAGAGCATGGGGGAGGGCTCTTAAGCATTTCGCTTGGTGACTGCGTTATAAGCTTACGTGAACTGCTTTGTGTTAACATGGCGTTACTATTCTGTTGAACATTTTATTTAATTAAATGCAAGAAAGACATGCCTCGCCCTTGTATTTACACTTGTAAAAGCCATTTTGTGTTTGAATAATCATCGTCAGCGTTACCACGTGTTCCTCTTCACGAGAAGCACTTCATGCAAACAAGGCTCTTATTATACAATATGAAAGGCTTTAAAGTTGTTCGCTTTTTATTGGTGTCAAAAAACGACAGAAAAATTATGCCTCGCCAGTGTTTGCATTTGGTATTCATCTATGCGTCATGAAAATTAGTTCCACCGAGCGGGAAATCGCTTTTAATGGTTTCCTGAAATTTTGGTTGGATTAACTCAAGAATCTTTGTGTGAGTTCCTTCCTTCCTCATAGGTTCTGAAACGGCTGAGCCTATCTTTTTCAAATTTCACACAAAGCTAATTTATATGTCTGGCAGTGTTCTTAGATATGTTTTTTACAGAAATTTATCCGATAAGTATCGAAAATCTAGAAAAAAAAATCCGATCTTAAAATAGCTTTTCTTTCTTATAGATAAAAAAAATGAATCATTTTTACAGGGAAATATTTACGTTACACCCGTCAAGGGAGATAATAAAATTTCAGCAAATAATTTCTTAAGAAAAAAAAAAGAAACAGATTTATTATAACCTAGAGATAAACGTTAGATTGAATGATCCGCTGTTCAAGCCCGGGTATACCTCACCATTTTATTTTATTTTATTTTATTTTAATTTTTTCTTATTAATGAGTTCAATTTACGATAAAAGAACAGGTACCATTTAAAATCGCCGCAAATCATTTCTTCATTTGCATATTATAAAACTAAACATTATTCAGAAATGACTTTTCCAGGGCATTAATCGTCAAGATCAAATATTAGCTGACTGACGGAATTTGATGCAATTCTCCATCTATATAAAAGCCAACTACGTCCAAGGATGGAATACTGTTGCCATATCTGGGCAGGAGCTGCTAAAAACAGCCTATCCTGCCTTGACAGAGTACAAAATAGACTTCGTGGCTTAGTGGGGGATGCCCTTTTCTCTACCCTGCAACCTCTCTCCCACAGAAGAGACGTTGCGAGCCTATCCTTGTTTTATCGTTATTTCCA
>NC_136499.1:130154456-130179456 GCF_053919585.1 Euprymna scolopes | reverse complement strand
ACACACAAACCTATACACATGTATATGAAATTTAGACATGTGTACACAGAAACATGTACATGAAATTTAAAAATGCGTACACATAAACATATACACATGTATATGAAATTTAGAAATGTGTACACACAAACACATCCACATGTATATGAAATTTAAAAATGTGTACACACAAACATATACACATCTATATGAAATTTATAAATGTGCTCACAAACATATACACATGTATATAGAATTTTAAATGTGTTCACAGAAAAGATGTTTACACAAACACATGTATATTGAATTTAAAAATGTGTACATACAAACATATACACATGCATATGAAATTGAAAAATGTGTACACACAAACACACATGTATATGAAATTGAAAAATGTGTACACACAAACATCTACTCATGTATATGAAATTGAAAAATGTGTACACACAAACATCTACTCATCTATATGAAATTGAAAAATGTGTACACACAAACACACATGTATATGAAATTGAAAAATGTGTACACACAAACATCTACTCATCTATATGAAATTGAAAAATGTGTACACACAAACACCTACTCATGTATATGAAATTGAAAAATGTGTACACACAAACACACATGTATATGAAATTGAAAAATGTGTACACACAAACATCTACTCATGTATATGAAATTGAAAAATGTGTACACACAAACATCTACTCATCTATATGAAATTGAAAAATGTGTACACACAAACATCTACATATGTATATGAAATTGAAAAATGTGTACACACAAACATCTACTCATGTATATGAAATTGAAAAATGTGTACACACAAACACCTACATATGTATATGAAATTGAAAAATGTGTACACACAAACATCTACTCATGTATATGAAATTGAAAAATGTGTACACACAAACACCTACATATGTATATGAAATTGAAAAATGTGTACACACAAACATCTACTCATGTATATGAAATTGAAAAATGTGTACACACAAACACCTACATATGTATATGAAATTGAAAAATGTGTACACACAAACATCTACTCATGTATATGAAATTGAAAAATGTGTACACACAAACATCTACTCATCTATATGAAATTGAAAAATGTGTACACACAAACACACATGTATATGAAATTGAAAAATGTGTACACACAAACATCTACTCATGTATATGAAATTGAAAAATGTGTACACACAAACATCTACTCATGTATATGAAATTGAAAAATGTGTACACACAAACATCTACTCATGTATATGAAATTGAAAAATGTGTACACACAAACATCTACTCATGTATATGAAATTGAAAAATGTGTACACACAAACACACATGTATATGAAATTGAAAAATGTGTACACACAAACATCTACTCATGTATATGAAATTGAAAAATGTGTACACACAAACATCTACTCATGTATATGAAATTGAAAAATGTGTACACACAAACATCTACTCATGTATATGAAATTGAAAAATGTGTACACACAAACATCTACTCATGTATATGAAATTGAAAAATGTGTACACACAAACATCTACTCATCTATATGAAATTGAAAAATGTGTACACACAAACACCTACACATGTATATGAAATTGAAAAATGTGTACACACAAACACCTACATATGTATATGAAATTGAAAAATGTGTACACACAAACATCTACTCATGTATATGAAATTGAAAAATGTGTACACACAAACATCTACTCATGTATATGAAATTGAAAAATGTGTACACACAAACACACATGTATATGAAATTGAAAAATGTGTACACACAAACATCTACTCATGTATATGAAATTGAAAAATGTGTACACACAAACATCTACTCATGTATATGAAATTGAAAAATGTGTACACACAAACATCTACTCATGTATATGAAATTGAAAAATGTGTACACACAAACATCTACTCATGTATATGAAATTGAAAAATGTGTACACACAAACACACATGTATATGAAATTGAAAAATGTGTACACACAAACATCTACTCATGTATATGAAATTGAAAAATGTGTACACACAAACATCTACTCATGTATATGAAATTGAAAAATGTGTACACACAAACACACATGTATATGAAATTGAAAAATGTGTACACACAAACATCTACTCATGTATATGAAATTGAAAAATGTGTACACACAAACATCTACTCATGTATATGAAATTGAAAAATGTGTACACACAAACACACATGTATATGAAATTTATGTCAATAACATTCTAACGTGATAGAAAACAATATTATTTATATATTCTTGAATATTACATCTTTATTTAAAGACTTTATCAAGATGATTGATTTTAAGAAATAGAATGCACGTACAATATTATAAAAACGTTTTTCGTTTGTGAAAAGGATGTTTTTAATCTATATTTTTCCAAATGCAACATAGGCGCTAATATTCAAAATATGTAATGCGTTTATGAGATGGAATGAGTAATCTTTGATTTTTTCCCCTATTTTATTTTCCACACATAAATGGACACACTCACATGTCATACACTTATCTATTTTTTGATTCTTACATTGTCTTGATCGACGGCTTTTTCACTTGAAACTGCCTGAAACTATGTGTCGAACAAATGAAGAGATTTTCATCTATCTATTCGGCACCTGCTTCTAACGAGTCTTCTCTAGGGGTTAACTTCTTAACCCTATCGCCTCATTCTGAATTCTTCATGAAACACTCGAAATTCATACTAGTTAACATAATCTCTACCTACCAAACCAGTGTCCCAATATAAAAAACAAACTCCCAGTCCCTCGAGAAAGACTATTGAAAGGAACAAAGGGAAAACCATTAAACTTTTTAATAACAAGGCCGATAGCCATTAGTCGCGTGCTCTCGTGTAATGAATGAATGCAGGATTGACATGAAATTCTTAAAGATAAACTAAAATGACCGAAAAATGGGCTGAAATGACTTAAATAAATAAAAAGTAAATGACTTAGAATGACTTTAATGAACTTAAGGATGAATTAAATGACCTTAAGAATGACTTGATTACTTAAAAAATAACTGGAATCCTTCAAAAACAACTTGAATGATCTGGAGAATGATTTGAATGGCTTTGAGACTGACTGGTTGTAAAGTGGGTGATCACTAACCCAAGCATACGTGTGCATCACACACACACACACACACACACACACACACACACACACACACAAAATCCGGTTATGACAAATCGAAAAAAACTATCAACCATATTAACCAATCCCTTACATTTAAATACAATTCACGCTTCAATAAACTCAAATAATATGGCACTAAAATGTAACAATGACTCAGAGAAAAGAGAAAGAAAACGCAGAGACACACACACACACATTACAATTTAAATTAAAAAACCTGAAATCACATGGTCATAGCAACAAATACCTTAACAAAGAAAACTAAGTCGAAACACGTGCTGCATGAAATTTAAATTACAAGAAACATTAACAAAAACCCTTTGAAATTTTCTTTTCTTATATTTTATTTGTAATAGTATTAAAATATTTGTTATTATCATATATTTTACTATCGCAATTATCAATAGTCTTCATAAAAAGGAAATGTAAAGCAAATAAAATGTCAGCCGACCGGTTTCGTCTTTACTAAGCAAGAGCTGCATCGAAGGATTTTAATAGTGAAAAAAAAAACGGGAGGAGCCTTTTTATTTACAATACAAACAGCGTTATATATATATAATATATATATATATATATATATATATATATATATATATATATATATATATATATAATAGAACAACAGGAGTATGAAATGAAGTCATAAAACTATATATTGGTTCATTTATTGAGTAATGAAATACAAGCAATTATTTGGGGGTAGAAGGGACTCTTTATACCAAGGCATTTCGGAGCCTAATGCTTCTCATCAGAAGAGTAGAGAAGGTGCTAGGTAGCATGGTGGAGATGCGGCGTCTAGCGTAGGGTTCATTAGGCGCGAAAAGTGGAATTATAGAATGTTTGAGGAAGCTTTATTGAATTCTAAATAAAGGAGAAGCTTGTTATATATAGTATGATGTAAAAAAGTGTATAGCGTCTTTACCGTAGTGTTGAGTTTATTTTTAAGGGGTATATGTTGCAGGGTTAAATTAGGAGTATATTGTGGTTGTATGGTAATTCTATTTTAACGGTTTGTGAGATGTCTATTATCTATGGAGTGGTATTTTTGACAGGTGCAACCGATACGGCAAATAGCAACTATAAAATCGCGTATAATTTTGGGAGGGGTAGTTGCAAGGCTATAATATTGATTTTCAGAGTTCGGTATATGTTAGGTACTATGCGGCTATCTTTCTAAGATTCTTCTGTTATGATATAGGGGGTGTGGTTATAAGGGGGCGGTAGGAGCATAAGATGGCAATGTCTTTGGGTGCGTTTAACTTGATGAAAAAGGTTTTTGGATACAGATAATGGGCGTGGTGGAAGAGTAAGGAAAAATTTACTATTTATAAAAATGGTAATAATACCAATAATAATTATAATAACAATACCAATAATAATAATAGGGCAATAATAATAATAATAAGAATATTACCAATAGCATTAAACTAATATATATATATATATATATATATATATATATATATATTACCAATAGCATTAAACTAATATATATATATATATATATTACCAATAGCATTAAACTAATATATATATATATATATTACCAATAGCATTAAACTAATATATATATATATATATATATATATATATATATATATATATATATTACCAATAGCATTAAACTAATATATATATATATATATATTACCAATAGCATTAAACTAATATATATATATATTACCAATAGCATTAAACTAATATATATATATATATTACCAATAGCATTAAACTAATATATATATATATATATATTACCAATAGCATTAAACTAATATATACATATATTACCAATAGCATTAAACTAATATATACATATATTACCAATAGCATAAAACTAATATATACATATATTACCAATAGTATTAAACTAATATATACATATATTACCAATAGCATTAAACTAATATATACATATATTACCAATAGCATTAAACTAATATATACATATATTACCAATAGCATTAAACTAATATATACATATATTACCAATAGCATTAAACTAATATATACATATATTACCAATAGCATTAAACTAATATATATATATTACCAATAGCATTAAACTAATATATATATATTACCAATAGCATTAAACTAATATATATATATTACCAATAGCATTAAACTAATATATATATATTACCAATAGCATTAAACTAATATATATATATATTACCAATAGCATTAAACTAATATATATATATATTACCAATAGCATTAAACTAATATATATATATATTACCAATAGCATTAAACTAATATATATATATATATATTACCAATAGCATTAAACTAATATATATATATATTACCAATAGCATTAAACTAATATATATATATATTACCAATAGCATTAAACTAATATATATATATATATATATATATATTACCAATAGCATTAAACTAATATATATATATATTACCAATAGCATTAAACTAATATATATATATATTACCAATAGCATTAAACTAATATATATATATATATTACCAATAGCATTAAACTAATATATATATATATATTACCAATAGCATTAAACTAATATATATATATATATTACCAATAGCATTAAACTAATATATATATATATATTACCAATAGCATTAAACTAATATATATATATATATTACCAATAGCATTAAACTAATATATATATATATTACCAATAGCATTAAACTAATATATATATATATTACCAATAGCATTAAACTAATATATACATATATTACCAATAGCATTAAACTAATATATACATATATTACCAATAGCATTAAACTAATATATACATATATTACCAATAGCATTAAACTAATATATACATATATTACCAATAGCATTAAACTAATATATACATATATTACCAATAGCATTAAACTAATATATACATATATTACCAATAGCATTAAACTAATATATACATATATTACCAATAGCATTAAACTAATATATACATATATTACCAATAGCATTAAACTAATATATATATATATATATATATATATATATATATATATATATATACACACACACACTAGCGGGGGGGGACTTTACCAGGGCGTAAAATACGAGGATATTTTAATTTGTCCAGATTTACTATATATTATCATGGAGTCGTGATTTCAAAAGTATTTTTTTAAAATTTGGGTGCCATCATTAAGAATCGAAATTGCAGCATTCAAACCTGGAGATGTTTCCATTTTACCAACATGATATGCATATGAACTGATTAAAAATTAAAAATAAACTAGGATGTATGTTTAAAATGTACAACGATTTTTCAATTTTGACCCATTTTTGTTTTACTCCTTAAAAACTATTTTAACATGCTAAATATCCATAAATATTTTAACATGCTAAATATCCATAAATATTTTAACATGCTAAATATTCATAAATATTTTAACATGCTAAATATTCATAAATATTTTAACATGCTAAATATTCATAAATATTTTAACATGCTAAATATTCATAAATATTTTAACATGCTAAATATTCATAAATATTTTAACATGCTAAATATTCATAAATATTTTAACATGCTAAATATCCATAAATATTTTAACATGCTAAATATCCATAAAAATTTTAACATGCTAAATATCCATAAATATTTTAACATGCTAAATATTCATAAATATTTTAACATGCTAAATATTCATAAATATTTTAACATGCTAAATATCCATAAAAATTTTAACATGCTAAATATCCATAAAAATACGGTCCATAAAAAAAACAATCATTTGAGGCCCCTAAAGCCACTCTGCGACTTTTAGTTTCGGGGGAGATAGAGTTTGAAAATATGGACACAGACATATAGCCGTTTATATATTAGATATGACTACACTCCGTTGGAAAGAAGTAGGCGCATTCGACAATCGAACTTCGCCACGGTTTGTTTTCACCTACTGTTAACGAATAGATTTTCTTGTGCGTGACGCGATAACGCGGTGGCCCAGACAGTATGGTACTCTCATCGCATGCAAATGATTCCGGTTTCGAATCCTGAATTAAGATATACTCATTTGATGAGCGTAATTAAGGGCGAAACTCGAATCGTAGACTAACCGTCTGCGTTTTCATGGTTTGTGTAAGTTGCGACGATGTTTGATTGTGGAAATATGTATATTCTCACATTATATATATATATATATATATATATATATATACAGAGAGAGATAGTAAGTTATAAAATATATATAGCAATTAAGCTACACATAATATTTCGCGTTTCATTCCCGTAAAGATTTGTCAGGCTTATGCCAGACTTTTTACGAGAATGAAACGCGGAATATTCTGTGTAGCTCGATTGCCATATATATTTTTATAACTTATTACCTAGCTCTACGTATGTATTGAACACTGTTGAAGTAAAAACTGAACATTTACGTATAAAATTATATTTTCGTATATAAATTTATGTGATTAAATTAAGTATTCATACACACACACACACACACACATATATATATATATATATATATATATATATATATATATATATATATATATATATATATATATATATACATACATACAAAAAACGCACACAGTGAGAAAAGAATTCCACTCTTGTAGAAGTTTTTTGCATCTTGATAGATTTTTTCCTCTCGGACAATGTTCTGTTTATCAAATCTTAATATTTTATGAAATTCTCTTTCATCGATTGTGACAATTCAAAAAGCGGACATAAGAAATAAAATATAACAACGAAAAAAACAAAACGAATAAAAAATGTTTACGGAGATGCCCGTTGTCAATTGTTGGTATGTTTTGTCGCCATGGTAATATTTAAGATGATCATTTTGTCAAAACACTCAACAACAAGTGTTTCGAGGACTTAAATACGCCCGCACCCACACAAAAATGACCCTAATCTGAATCATAATGTCTCAACATCATGATCATAAACATATAATATATAAGTATATAAATAAATATAACATATATATACAATATATACATGCAAATATAAATATATACATATAAATTTATAAATATATGTGCGTATATATAAATATATATGTGTGTATATACACACGCGGCAAAAAGAAAGTCCGCACATGTAATTTTTCAAAAACTGATAATTTAAGCTAAACAAACTATACCTCATTTGATTCGCCCTTTATTCCTCTATAATTTTATCTGTTCATATTTAATTTTTAATTAAAATATTCTAGTGTTTACACCAATCTAAAAATAACTTCAAATTGAGGAGTCAAAAAGAAGATCCTCACAATAGAAAATTGTTATTTAAATGTACATTAATGCAGCACAAATACAAGAACACAATGACGTAGTTAATATTTAGTAGCATAGTCATTCTGCAATTTGACAGGCTGCAATCTTTTGGGAATTCCTTGACTTTGCAGCCATACACCCGAGGAAAGGGAATCCCACTTTTCTTTAATTTATGCCCCAAGCGTTTCCAAATTTGAAATTTTATAATGCGTAACTGTTGCTTGATGTAATGCCATACGTTTTCGATAGGATTGAGGTCTGCAGATTGTGCAGGCCAATCCAAACACGGGATATTATGCTCTTCCAGGAACCGCTTAACATTGCCAGCTATGTTAATAGGAGCTTTATCCTACATGAAGATGGAATTATCACCCAAATTCCGACCAAAATAGGATAGAAAACATATTAATGTACTTGGTAGAATTAATTCGACCTTGCAAGCGAACTATAGGCCCTGGACCATGATATGTTATATATATATATATATATATATATATATATATATATATATATATATATATATAAGTGAAAGTGTCTGCGTGTGTCTGTGCGTCTGTGTACATTTTCCTTCGCTATAACTGTCAATTTTACGCCTACAGATTCGAAATTTGATATACAGGGTACCGAGATTTGGGAAAATCGATGTGATAGGTTTTCGACAGAAATTTGGCGATTAAGTGGTCAATATTCAACGATTTGACCTTTGAGAACTCTACCAAACTCCTCCTACAGTTTTGGGTCTAAACACGTGATATTTTAGATATAGATTCCTTGGACATGGATCTAACTTAAAAACTTTACTTGATCCCTAAACAATAAATATTAAGGTCATAATAGGGGTCAAAGTTTAAAAAATTTAACGTTTTTTTTGTTTTGCTCAGCATACACCTCAAAACACCTGGACAACGCCGGGCACCCATTGCTAGTATATCTATAAAAACAGAGATGTGTGTGCCACAGACGGTTTCTGATTGGTTAATCCAATAATCACATCTCCTAAAAAACTATAGTTCCTACGTTCTTAAATTTACCATAAAATAATATGCCCTTATTTATTTTCCATCTTGGGGGAGGGTCTATTTTTTCCCTAACTTGCCATTTACAAATTGCAAAATTACGAAACTTACACCAGCCATCACAATCCAACCTCCGACACCACGTCCGCCATTACACCTACACCATCCTCACTGCCGTTATCGTCTAACATTACGACACACACTTCCATTTACTAACATGCTTCCTTTGTTTTTCAAATTACTTACTTCCCTTATTTATATTAGTAAGATTCTCATTATTATTAATTAATTCACACTTTATTAAATACTGCCTGCCTTCTTATTCCTTAAGATACGAAACAATATGCATAATATAAACACAACACGAAAACAAACGCTGTCCTCCAAAGGACAGACTATTAGTACAACTACGATTCCCAACACACGCGCACACTCTGGCGTTAGCCGCACACACGTACACACAACACGAAAACAAACGCTGTACTCCAAAGGATAGACTATTAGTACTACTACGATTTCCAGCACATGCGCGCACACACACGTTCACCACCGTCCTTGTCTACGTCACGTTGTTATGGCAACCAAGCCCGCTGACTTACACACGATAAACACACACAGTAAATCTGATTTTCTTCATTTTCTCATTTTATTACTTTGGTATGTTCCCGTTTATCCATTCATTTGCTTATACTTTCTTTTACTACATTTTATGACAAGACTCCCAAATACTTTTGTGAATTATAGTTTTCGACTGTTATAAAACCTACCGGTATTCCGATAAATTAATTTTTCTTGTGTTTATATATCATTCATCTACCCATTATCGTCTGCAAAATTTTTCTTCAGCGGCTGCGGCGGGGGGGGGGTTAATACCCACAAGTTCCAAACATTTAAAAACAATTCGAATTTTAATTTGTTTTTGTTGTCATATTATTTATCCACAAAAAAAACACAAAAACAAATCAGTTCTAGCCAACATGTGGCCCTATAAGCAGGGCGCATTCTACATGATAGCCGGCAGGTGGCATGCAGAGGCCTTTTTTGTATATGTTCGCCAAAAAAGTTATATCTAATAAGTAACAAAAAAACTCACCTTTTAGAAAAACAACATTGTATAAAAACCACAATATGTTTATTGGTTACAAAACGGGGGATCGATTTGGTATGACGTTGTAACTAAAAATTTATCAACCCTTAACAATTGTCGCAATAATAAAACAGACAAATCTTATTTTAGAGTTCACATGAATTGTCCCTAAACCCCCGAAATAAAATTAATTTTCCCTTTCTTTCATTTTACAGACTCAACACAATCTTGCAAATTAAGCAAGGTATCACCAGTTTTTAAACAAATTACTGACCATACTTTTGTTAATTTTTATGTTAAAATATTTTCTACTTACAACTTTCTATTACAGACTGCTTGCTTACATTATTTACAGATTTAAAAAATATTAATCTTGATTTTGAAATTCTCTTGTAAATATATATAGAAAGATGTTTATGTTTTTTATAACATTTTTTACGCAAATATTACGCAAATATAAATCATATAGAATATCTGTATGAATATAATTACACGTAATAGTTAAATAAAGATGATCATCGTATAAGAGAACCGAAAAAAAATAATAGGGAATTAATTAAAAACGATAAAAAAAATATGCACATTAGCTAGATCTTTTGTAGATGAATGTAATTCCACGACTCATAAATAACAAAGTTGTATTTTCTTTTTAAATAAATAGAAAAAAGGGGTGTTAATAAGAATATCAATACACACAAAAAATATAGATTTATTTTTGGGTAAAGTTCTCCCGGGTTTTCCTTTCACTTCAGTAAATAAGCGAGTATCCATTTCAGTGTTAAATAAAAATATCTTTGGGATTCATATTGAAATTCATTGACAGCCACAAAACAATATTATTGTGTTGATTCGATTAGGCGATAGTTCGATGATAATAATAGACGCAGTGCGATGAACTTTTCGCAACGTACAGTTCTTTAATATTATCCTTAAATATATATATATGGTGTTTTATTATATATTATCCTTAAATATATGGTCTTTTGTTATATATATATATGGCGTACTATTATCTTTATATATATGATGTTTATGTTTATATATATATATATAAGTGAAAGTGTATGTATATATATGTATATATATGTGTATATATGTATGTATATATACGTGTATATATATGTATATATATACGTGTATATATATATGTATATATGTGTCAGACAATACAAAAATTTACATGTAATATCGACAAACATCTTGCTGCTCAACTTTTCCTTCACAGTTCTATAAATCTGATTTCTATCACAGCAGCTACAGTGACAATATAGTAACAAAATATGTATATTATAGTTTTCTGTGTCTCTCTCCGTATTATTTATTTATTTATTTTGCATCTGTTCGATGCATAGTTAGGGATCAATAAAGATTAATAGGGGTTAATCAGCATAATACCACATTTTACTCTAGAAGTTATCTCGGAAACTACTGAGCCAATGCAATTGAATTTTTTTTAACCTTTATTATGATAATGTGTAGAACTAAATATTATAGCATCCATTCGATTTTCAGTTAGAGGTTTATAAGGATTTATATTTAATGCAAAATTAGCACAAAATTAACCATATTCAGCCATCAATTTGACATAAAGCATTCATTCTAATTCAACGGGCTATAACTTTTTCACGTTTTTAACGTGCAATTCTTTAATATTACAGAAAGTACATTTTAAATTAGACTGCAATAGAGATATTTCACATTTTATAACTTTTGGGGATATTTTGGGATTTCAAAGTTGAATTAAAACACACTTTATCTAAATTGCTAGACAAAATAATAATTACCATACGTTAGAATTTCTGCCCATTTTTTTTCTGTGAGTTTTTTCTTTTCCTTTAGTTTTGGGGAAATGTCGAGTAATTCGTTGCGTGCCAAATGAGACGTTCGTTCGGCTGAGGAGATCAAATTCTCAACAACAAAAAAACGTTGTACAGCATCGCTTTAATAGTTTCACGTCCAAATTAGTAAAATTATCTTCCATTTCCTGTTGTTTTGTCAGACATTTAATGGATTTTATCGCCATCAGAAATCTTGGATATTTTTTTTTTTTTTTTTTTTTTGTAAATCCTTAAAGAAATAATGCAGCAGGGTAGATACGAGTAAATAATGAAAGTTTTACCAATCGTTGCCAATTATTGGTAAATATTTAAGGATAAAAACTTTCAAGATAAAACTGTAATATCAATTTTTTATGGCTTCTTTATCTGTCCGATGAACAGCAGACGAGATGGACATTTTAAGGTTGTTTCCCTTTGGAATATTCTCACATATAACGATATTTGGTAATCATTTCTAAATAAGGTAGAATTGTTGAAAAAGTCATTTAAAAATTAAAAAATTAACTAAAATGAACGTACAAAATGTATAACGATTTTTTACAATTTTGACCTATTTTTTGACCCCTTAAGAACTGCTTTAACCGGCTAAAGACCCATAAAAGAACGGCCTGTAAAAGATCCAATCATTTGAGTCTCCTAGTGCCGCTCTGCTACTTTTAGTTTCGGAGGAGATAGAGTTTGAAAATATGGAGACGCGATGATTTTTAAAGGATTCTAATACATTAGAAATAATGGATTATCAAATATACATGACTTGCATTTTACTCCCCAGCCTGGAATATACTATTAAAAGAAACGCAATTAATTCTGGAAAATACCAGTATTCATAGAATTTTACAACTGTTCCGGTATATTATTTCAAATGAGAATATCCTTTTTACACCATCATTTCAATTTTAATTTCCCATTTATATGCTGATAAGCAACATTTATAATTACCCCCCCCCACATCTGTTTGGTAAACAACATTTCCTCCGATGAGATGAGCCATTCATTGAAAATCCATGGATTAAGGAAAAACATTAATACTTATTTGTATTCCTTTGTCAAATAATAAATTTTGTTTTAATTTTAGATAATTTAACTCAGAATTTCCATTTATATTTTACGTGAGAGAACGTTTTCCTCATAACTTCTACGCAATTATGCAGAATGTAGCAACTATGCATAAATAGAATTGAGTATAGAAGTTAAATTAAACCAGTCATCTGATGAGAAACCATAAAATGAACAAGTAAAAAATTAATAAGTAATTAACGCTAGTTTTTCAAAGAAATATACAAATTAGTTAACCTTCATGTAGTCGCTCGCATATCCATGACCGAGTATATTAAGAAGTTCGTTTTAATAATTTTTAAATATTTTATTACACAAAATGCGCTATCAACATTTCTTAAGGTTACTGTGACCTTTCTCACAACGTACTGGTCGGTCAGTAATAGCACATCTAGATTGTCTTAGATAAATTAATGGGTTTGAAAATGGTGGGGGTGTTGAAGGAGAGCGTGACAGTGCGTGACATCGATGAATAAGTAGGTGAATGGATTTTGTAAAAAGTCAAACTGCGATAAAGTTATTTAATGAACAAAATTCGGACCTGTCCAGGCAGGAAAAGGTACTCTTAGCAATTCTTCCCAAGATGTGGCAACAGTACTTTGTCTTAGCACGTATTTGGTTCGAGGATATTTTTGTTTAGGGAGTACAGTACTAAGGGTGAAGGAAACTGGAAATGTGAAAGGAATTGGGAGATTGGTAAATCCCGATCGGTATAATAACTTAGAATTGGACTTCGTCATCAGAACTAAGATGATTTCTGATGCGATTGCTAGAAGATGACTAGCGGGGGATCTTACTTTGTTGCCAATAGTTTGACAAACAATCGTCCCGACATTCAACATCCTAACCCTAACCCGACATTCAACATGCTACCGATTTCCTTCTTTGCCACATAGCTTTTCACATTCTCTAGTCGATTTTGTGACATTTAACCGCGCGACGATCGGACTTTTCAAGAAATGAGAAACCTTGAAAAATTAAGAACACATGGCTCACACGCATTCTTCCTACACCCCCTCCTCCTTCCCGTGGTCCCAGTACCCCATCCTCATCAGGTCTGATTTTTAAGGGCTTATTTGTTTATTCAATCTGTGACCCCCTCCCACATTCATTTTCACATAAAATTCGACGAAAGAAAAAACAGAAAACGAAACGGGTCTGATAATTGTTTAGATTGAAGATTTTGACCCGCGCCATAGATGAGATTTGGGCGATATTTACAAAGGAAAGCAAGAAGACAAAAAAAAAAAAAAAAAAGGCGAAGAAAAAAAAAATAATAATTTGGTTTGATAGTTCTACAAAGTGGAACGATAAAATTGTCGCCCTAGAAAAGACGACATGGTTCCATTTCTGTTTGATTAAAACCGGTTTTCTATCTCTGTTGCTGACCATCTACTAGTTGATCAGTTGTGTACAAACCCCAAAGGTGATAAAAGCCTTTTATCATGTCTGAACGAGACACAATGTTCAAAGAACAAATCGGAGATGCGCCGCTGTACAACTTATGCTCTCTACCGATCCAAGCTATAATAACAGGACCATTGCCAGCACCCTAAAAACTGCAAAACCAGATGTTTCGACGCTTGAGGGCACAGCTCAATAAAGTTTCCAACCACGGTTATGGTCTTCTGTGTGGTTTCAAGTGAGGGCCATATCATGGTACCTCACATCTTTGAAGTCGGCTTGAAAGTACACACCAAAGTGTCCCCTGGATGGTGATCCCCTGGTGCAATCAGGTGGCCGCTGGCAAACCCTGGGTGGTGCAGCAGGATGGTGCCGGCCCACAAGTCTAAAGAGAGTCTTTAGAAGAAGTGCTACGATTTGTGCCCTTCTCACACTGGCCGCCTCCTGCCCCGATTTGAAACCACAGGACTACTTCGTTTGGTCATACGTCGAGAACATCACAAACGTGACCTCTCACAACACCTCAAAGCCAACCTGATCGCCGAGTATTCGCCTAGCCCCCGACGGCGCTTATGGAAAAGGAATGCTCCCAGTTCCGAACCGGTATTCAAGCGGTGATTGAGGCTGAAGGCGGCTACATTGAATAGATGTCAGCTCTACTACATAATCAAGTTACCTGAATTGATTTTTTTCAATAAAAGTTTTAAAATAAAGCTGTAGTATTGTTTTCTTTAGGGCGACAATTTTATCGTTCCACCCTGTACTTTTATGGCGTATCAACACATTCCGTGTTTTTAATGTCAAATGATTTATGCTTCAAGTATAATTCTTGTATCTTAAAATATTTATTAATAATGTTTGGTTGTTTTGTATTTTACGACACATCAACGTTTTTGCAGTTATTTAATGAAAAATCCCGTAAACTTGGGGAAAAATTTTATACTTAAAATTCTTTCTTAAAATATTTAATCAATAGCGTTTGGTTTGGTTGCTTTAAAGAGGAAAATTGTTATTTTAATTTTGGCTTTGCAGAACATGATTGAGTTTTGTGATTCAATACTTGGTGCATTTTAGGTCAGGAAGCCAGTAGCTTCAGTCACCCCAATCCTGTAGCATCAGTAAGAAAGTATTCCGAACTAGAAAAGTGAATAGCCTCGCTATAAAATACCGATTATAAAAAATATACTGAACCCTACGAAATTAATGTCCGCCACCAATATAATATTTCATGAACTAAAAGCATTAACTCAATTTCAATTAATAACGCCTCTTATTTTTATTCCGCCCAAATGGATCACAGGGATTGTAAATTGCGTTGGTATGATAACCGAACTTATGCATTCATGATCTGAAAACTTCATCTCTCTGTTGCAGATATTGACGATGTAAGATTATAAAAAGGTTGTTCTTGTCATGTACGTATGTCAGAAACATGGCCGCATCATTGAATTGCTCCATGCAGAAAAAATTGAACCGATCAAAATTCACTGGCGCCTGTTGAACGTCTACGAAACCGATGCAGTTGGTGTCGGTACAGTTAGAAGATGGGTTCGTCGATTTCAGAGTGGCAGCAGAGGTATCAAAGGGTTGGCAAAAGTGCATTGAGGATAGTGATGACTATGGAGAAAAATAAATTTTGGCACACGAAAGGTCGCTCGTTTTAATAGGACCACTCTCGTCTTCGTAGGTCGTCAACGTTTTAGTTTTAGATTTTAAAAAAATAGGATGCCTTATTTTTATAACGACCACATACTATATCATAATATCTAGCACAATAACTTTAAGTCCATTAACTTTATTGTAATCAAATGAAACCAAATTTTAGATTTGCTGAAAAAGCTATAAAAAGAATAATACGCCTATATATCGATATACTGGAACGACCTCCTTATTCACCTAATCTTGCTTCATGCGAATTTTTCTTTACTTCCATCCTTAAAAGGACAATTTTAAGCACTGTGGAGCATCGCAGAATAATAAATTAATGCAAAAGAGCGTAAAAAGATGAGTAAATACAATTAACTCGTGGCGATGGGATAACTTTGAAAATCACATAAGCTGTTTGAGTTTGGTAAGATTGTATATGTTTGATTAGACTGTATGTGTTTTGTAAGACTGTATGTGTTTTGTAAGACTGTATGTGTTTTGTAAGACTGTATGTGTTTTGTAAGACTGTATGTGTTTTGTAAGACTGTATGTGTTTTGTAAGACTGTATGTGTTTTGTAAGATTCTATATGTTTGGTTAGATTCTATATGTTTGGTAAGATTATAACTTTTGTAAGATTGTATATGTTTGGTAAGATTCTATATGTTTGGTAAGATTATAACTTTTGTAAGATTGTATATGTTTTGTAAGATTGCATATGTTTTGTAAGATTGTATATGTTTTGTAAGATTGTATATGTTTTGTAAGATTGTATATGTTTTGTGAGATTGTATATGTTTTGTGAGATTCTATATGTTTGTAAGATTATAACTTTTGTAAGATTGTATATGTTTGTAAGATTGTACATGTTTGTAAAATTGTATATGTTTTGTAAGATTGTATATGTTTGTAAGATTGTATGTGTAGCAACGGTTAGCTTTGTAAATCTTTAGTCAGCTTGATTATTGCGAAGATCCCCCTCAATTTTGAGTCGAATATTTTTGTGATAATGCGTCACTCGTTTCTATCTTTCAATGAGCTCTTAATGTGGCGTCGATCTCGACGGCTGAACCGACTTCCTCTGAAGGAGATTTCTAGCACATTTACAAACGATCTTCAGTCTCTCAGTTAGGAGAGATAACAACGTTAGTTTTTGCAGGGGTGTCGCTGTCCTTTCAAATAGGTGACCATTTGAATATATAAGACGCTTGACAAAATGATATCCGTCTTGAACCGGCGTCTTCACGTGATTTTGTCGTATATCTTTGATGAGCTCAATTGAGAATATGTCATAGCCAGAGTTTTTCAAATTATGTACGACTAATTGGGGTACAACAACTACTCCTGTTTGTTCTCTATTCATGGGATAGTCGGACTGGTATGCTGGGTTTTTCCCCCTCACTAAAAAGTCTTTGTAAAATATAGACAATTATTTTTCAGACTGACGTGACGAAATTCGAGAAAATGAAATAATTTGTTCATACATTTAGTTTTCATTGTAATATTTTGGTAGATATTTACTACTAAAAACTACTTTATATGTGAATCGCACCGGACAAGGCATAAAGCCACATCATGTAAGGAACGAAAAAATACTACTTCGAGGTCAAAAACTTGCCAACGATAAGTGTTAAATGAAATCGATTTTGACTCAGAAAACTTCAATTCTTCCTCCTTTGTCAGAAACATTGCTCAATGAATATGAGGACTAAAGAATAAAATAAGGGAAGCGAGAGTTACGAGGACGTCGAAAGTGAACCTAAGGTACACTTTCTAGTCTCGATTTACGATTTAAAAAATGTTTTTATGTTTAACTCTTTTTTAAATATTCTTAAGCCTGAAAAAGCTGGTTTACTTTTTACAAAGATTTTTAGCGAAAAAATAAAAAAAAACAGAAGCATTTTATCGTGCCTAAATTTGTCGTGCCTAAATATCACATGAGCAGAGAATTAGCAAGATCGGTTATCATGTTTTGCCGTGCCTTAATTTGTCGTACATTTGTCATGCTTTAATGGGCCGTACATTTGTTGTGCCTTAATTTGTTGTACATTTGTTATGCTTTAATGGGCCGTACATTTGTTGTGCCTTAATTTGTGGTACATAGATAGTTAAACAGTCATAGTAATAGGGTGGGGGACTTTCTTCCAGCACGCACTTGTTCGGAGTATTTCATTTCTGTGTCCTTATTTTAATTCACCGAACGTTTTGAAATTCGGTCATCATCCGCAATTATGACATGGACACACCATTGGATCAAGCGTTTCTAAAAGTGACATTCTAACCCGACCGAATAGAACAGATTAAAAGATTTCCATGAATCAAGAAACGCTTTCCGGGAACTCTGTGACAGCTGGAGAAACATCCCTGACCTTTATTTCTTGGCCGAATGTTGTTCCGCTAATGTAGGTCAAACTCGGGAATTGAATAAAAATGTCATGGGAAGAAAAATGGAGTCAACCGTTGAAGAATTAATTGTAACTAATGTACCCCACTCCCGTAAAAAAAAAAAAAAAAATAGGGAAAATTATGCTTCGTCAATGTTCGCACTTACTATGTATTTACAGTTTGACTGGAAATATATGAAATTTATTACTGAAATATAATTCTTACAATTGATTAGATGATGAGTATGAAGCAAAAGTTGTGATGCTGCGCCGTTATTTTTGCATTTTTTCTTCACATTCCACGAGCGATATGTTTGACGAAGGGAAAAATGCTTCAAAGTAGATCGAACATTTGATAGACAAGTGGTGTTTACAAAAATATCTGAATCGAAATACAAGCGATATATATATATATATATATACATATACATACTCACACACACGTTTTTTTCGATTTTCTTATGGAATGATCATCGTTAGTTAACGAATCATATATATAATTTTTAAAATATAATTATCCACTGACACGTACTTCGTCGTCTACGACTCACCAGAGTGGCTGAATCTATGGAGAATTATATTTTAAAAATAATACATATTCCCAACTCGCCTTAGGTAAAAATGCGCTTCCGTATAAATAATTGAATGAATTCAATAAGTATCGCTAACAAAAAGACAAAAAAAAAAAACAAGTAACATCTTTATATATATATATATATATATATATATATATATATATATATATATATATATATATATATGACAACAAGAGTATGTTGAGCTTGGCATTATTCGGATAAGTCTCCTTTTGTGGAATTCAGCTTTCTCTTTTCATTTCACATTAAGCTATAAATATATATATATATATATAAAGTTTGACTCGTGTCCAGGACACCTACATCTAAAATTTAAGTGTTTAGACTTAAAATGGGCGGAGGATTTTGGTAGAGTCTGCAAAAGTGAACTCTTTCAACTTTGACCTCTTGCCAGGCAACTTTTCGCCCAAAAACTGAGTAAAAAGCTTGCTGCATGTCTGAATACACTTTATGTAAAATTTCAAATTTTTATATCCAAAATTAACTGAATAGTTTGCTAGACATCGCAAAGGTCAAATCTTTGGAACTGTGACACCTTGGACGCTAAAATTTCGGCCAAAAGTCGATTAAAAAGCTTGCCTGAATGCACTTTATGTAATATTTCAAATGTTTAGACCAAATATTGGCTGAGTAATTTGATAGAGGCCGCAGAGGTCAAATCATTTTTTTTACTTTGACCCCAATTTTGACCCCTTCAACATTTGTTTTGGACTCAAATCAAATTAAAACTTTGATCCATGTCCAAGTTACGTACATCTAAAATTTCATGTGTTTAGATCCAAAATTGGTAGGAGTTTGGTAGAGTTTTCAAAGGTCAAATCGCTGAACTTTGACCCCTTGACATTCAAAGTTCTGGCCGAAAACAGATTAAAAAGATTTTTCACAAATTTCAATGCCCCTTATGTAAAATCTCGAGTCTGTAGACTGAAAATTGACAGAGTAGTTTGGTAGAGAAATCTACACACAGAGACAGACAGACACAATTTCAATTTTATACACACAACACACACACACACAGAAAGACAAACGTAGATTTATATCTACATATAGACGGATATATATGCATATATACAAACAGGTAAAATCCGCGTGACCAAACGCACCGTTCCGAGATTTAAAAAACTACCGTAAAAACAACAAACGGGCTTCTACTTGCTGATTCTCTGCTCCAACAACAACATCGCAAAAGAAGACATACTGAAGATGAAGGTTTCCTTCGAAAATATTTATGAATTTCAATATAAATTTCAAACAAAATAAGTGTGTGTGTGTGTGTGTGTGTGTGTGTGTGTGTGTGTGTGTGTGTGTGTGTGTGTGTGTGTGTGTGTGTGTGTGTGTGTGTGTGTGTGTGTGTGTGTGTGTGTGTGTGTGTGTGTGTGTGTGTGTGTGTGTGTGTGTGTGTGTGTGTGTGTGTGTGTGTGTGTGTGTGTGTGTGTGTGTGTGTGTGTGTGTGTGTGTGTGTGTGTGTGTGTGTGTGTGTGTGTGTGTGTGTGTGTGTGTGTGTGTGTGTGTGTGTGTGTGTGTGTGTGTGTGTGTGTGTGTGTGTGTGTGTGTGTGTGTGTGTGTGTGTGTGTGTGTGTGTGTGTGTGTGTGTGTGTGTGTGTGTGTGTGTGTGTGTGTGTGTGTGTGTGTGTGTGTGTGTGTGTGTGTGTGTGTGTGTGTGTGTGTGTGTGTGTGTGTGTGTGTGTGTGTGTGTGTGTGTGTGTGTGTGTGTGTGATCCTAACTAGCCATTAACCCTAATCTTCAAATGGGGTTCAGCATGGATAAGTGTTTTTAATCATTAGTAAAAAAAAAAAAAAAAAAGTTTGTTGTTAAATCAGTTGATGCAGTTTCCATGCGTCGAACACATTTCTTAAATATTCGAATGCTCTTTAACCACTCAAACAGTGATTTCCTATTTACGATATCTCGTCACTGGACAGAGTAGGACATGAGATCGTTTTTTTTTAACGTGGAGGAAAGGAACAAAAATTGTCTCAGTCGTGAAGGATTGTTCCTCCACCGCGAGAGAAGAAGAAATTGAACTGCAGCATCTGGAAAACAAATACTACACTTTGATCCTCTACATTGACCAATAATTGATTGCTACAAAAGCAATGGTCTTATATGTGGGATTGCCCCCACATACGGTCTTTGGTTGCAGCATCTGCCGGAACAGATACTTCACTTTTGAACTTTGATCTTAGCCCGAATGCCAAGAAGTTGGGAATACAATTTCCTCTCTCCCCAATGAACCATTTAAATAACTTATAGTATTTTTCCGAAATTAATAATGGAATGTGTCGCAGACATAACAAGTAAGACATTTAACCAATACAACTGAATAAATATGAATGTATATATAAAATATATGTATGTACTTATTGATTTGTAAATCGTCACTTGTTTTCGTCTTCTCTTACCAACAACGACTCGCATTGTGATAGCCTTCTACATCTCTACTACATATCCCACACAATGCTTCAAGCAAACTACATATCAATTCTAACTTATAGTATGCTTTTCTTGTGGTTTCTTGGTTTTACTTGATTCCAGGATAAGAATTCGTTTAGTCTGGTGGAGTATCCAGCTTCGTGCTGTTACTTGAGGTAACATCACTTGGAAAGGGTGTGTCATTTCCTCATACAAAGGAGATTTTATTTGGGCCACGAATACCATGCGTGATTTGAATGTTTAGTCAGATTTTCTTGTAGCAAAAAAGTACCTCGTGTCAAGTTTTCCTAACAAAGCCCTGTAGAGAGAGAACTTAGACACTCGAGGATAGTGTCCAGTAGGCATTCAAGTTCTCTCCAGTAGGCAATACGTGCAGGTCTGTGTTAAGTAAAATATTGAGCTAATGTTTTATTTTAAAATTAAAGATAAATTCATTTGGTAGCTCGTGAAAATCTGTTAAAACTGAATTTAAATAATGAATATACACACATACGCAAACATACATATATACATATATATATATATATATATATATATATATATATATATACACACACACATACTAATACAGATCCATACACAAATATACATACACATACAAACGTGTGTGTGTGATCCCACATTCCTGACTGGCTAGTCACTTGAAAGACACTCAAAGTAGAATCGTCGTGACGGAGAGCTATGTAGTAAGACACGGTTCATGTTCACCCGTGCCGGGTGGCGGGTTTACCCGGCCTTGATAACCCCATACAGCAGAGGAGGGGGCAGGGTGAGTTAATGCGAAACAATAACAATAAACAAAGTGTCACCCTCGCGCAACCCAGTTTAACGCTCAACAATTGTAAAGAAAAGGAACGTGTGAAAATTAGATTTTTTTTTTCTTTCTATTTGTCTCCATGTGATGTACGAGTTTTGTTGGTTTCTTTTTGTGACATGATTTGCTGAGTTTGTGCTACGGCATATCAACCTTTTTGGGGGTCATTTAATGCCAAACTGCGGTAATTTCCGATAAAACAATGCTCAACTGGGCTGCTACGAAGAAGGTGGGCTCTCTCTACCGTGCTAGAAAGTTACTTATGCCTGAAAGTATCATGTACCTCTAAAAACCACCATTCGCCCATGTATGGAGTATTGTTGTCATATTTGGGCTGGAGCATCTGCTATTAGTCTTTTATCCCTGGACAGGATTCAAAGGAGAATCGCCAATCTGATAGATCCAGAACTATCCTCTAAGCTTCAGCCTCTGTCCCATCGACGAAAAGGTGCATCCCTCTGCTTGTTTTACAAGTATTTTAATGGTGGATGCTCCACTGGATATGACCTAAAACTATATCCGATGGTGAGGCTCCACCTCGCGGGCCTTGGGGAGTGTGGAGCCACCCTTTAATTGCCATTGCATTTCTTACAATGGCCAACAAAACAAAAAAGGCAGCGATGTGCAGAGAGGGTGGGGCTAGGAGTGGCCAAGCACCTGCCTCTTTTACTCCTATTTTAAAAGTGCCCTTTTTAGAGGAATATATTTTAGACATGTGCCCCACCGAATAGAGTAGACTTTATTCATTACTATATTTTTTGCCGTTTTTTTTTTTTAACTTGAGTACCTGCCCCGAAAAAGTTCTCTGCCCGTCACTGAAAAAGGGGTAAAAAAAAAAAAGATACATAAATGTCACCAAAGGCAATATTATTTTCTATCTGTCCGAAAAAAAAATATGATTTTGTTACATTTATATCGACCCTTAAAGATCGCTCAAAAATCGAAAATTAAACAAAATACTCATAAAATCCCACATGTGAAAATGCAATTATCTACGAATATTTCATTTCATTTTCGAACGATTACCAAAAGACCAATATGGATATGCCATGACTATAATTTTATTTTCGTTCTAACAGACCAGGAACTACTTCTCTTTCAAAGTAAAAAAAAAAAAAAACTCTTGAAAATAAGTTAAAAACACAAAAAAAAAAAACTTATCCATGGAGTTAAACAAATAATATCTTGCCTTTGGTAACATTTATTTTATTTTTATTCTTTTGTTATAGGAGTCACCACTCGAAGGCCATTCGAGGATAAGGATTAATGAATGTAAGGTTGTCAGTGCGACAACAGCTCAGTGATAGATTTTGGCGAGGATTTGACTATTTATGAGAGCGGGATAGCAAGAACTTGTTCGCATTAGACTTGAAGACGATCGAGTTGTCAGCTGGAAAACAGGTCAATGGAACAGAGTTCAGGCGAATAGTTCTAGGAAAGAAGCCTTACTAATGGAATTTGCGTTTAGATCTGGGCGAGAGTAGAGGAACTTGTTGGCAGCAGTTGTAGTTTGACGAGTGCTTTCTGTGAACGCTTGGTGATGGGGGAGAGGAGAGACGATTGCATGAACGTTTGCAATGAAAAAAACGGTAAAACAGAGACAGACTCGCGAGGTTTCGTCTGTGGGGAAAAGGTTGTAGGGAAGAGAACAATCGCCCAACAGGTTTTGAAGCAGATTTTGAATTTTGTCAAGGCAGGATAATTGGATACGAAGTTCATTTTTTTTTAACTTTGTTAAGCATTTACATAAAAAAAAAAAAAAACAAGTTCACGTTTCAAATCTCGTTTTGGGGCGTAAAGTAAAACGTGAACGAAATTTAAAAAAAAAAATGGCGATTGTTGAACTAAAAGGTTAAATTAATGTCTACTTTTTAGAAGGAAGCGATGTATGATTGCTTATTTATTGCTATTGGTACAAATTATCTTAAGGGTGAAAAGTTGTATCGGTGAGAAAGGAATGGCGATAGGGTGCATTTCGTACGGTCTCTGTCAATCAGGGAAAGAGAAAAAGAAATGTTCGCCGCTCAGAAAAAAAAAGCAAAAACAAAAATAACAAAAAACAAAAAATAATAACAAACAAATTGACATCAAGGTCACATCGGGTCAAATAAATGTTGATCTTTTCGGATCACCAGAAACATGAGCAAGCTTGCAAGTCAAACATTGAAATTTAAATGTTTCTTCATCCGTGGACGTTCACGGAGATAAATAACAGTTGTTGTTCCTTACTGAGTTTGTTTACAAACTCATGATTTGGAAGATACCCCCTTCTTCCCCTTCTAATAAAGCCCAGTTCACACACACACACACACACAC
>NC_136499.1:130097675-130142675 GCF_053919585.1 Euprymna scolopes | reverse complement strand
ATACACATATATATAGAGATATACATATATATATACACACACATATATATATAGATATACATACACATATACACACACATATATATATAGATATACATACACATATATATAGAGATATACATACATATATATATAAACACATATATATACATACACATACATATACATATATATATACACATACATATATATATATACACATACATATATATAGATAGATATACACATGCATATATATATATAGATACACATACACATGTATATAGATATACACATACACATGTATATAGATATACACATACACATATATATAGATATACACATACACATATATATATATAGATATACACATACATATACAGATATACACATACATATACATATAGATATACACATACATATATATATAGATATACACATACATATAGATATACACATACATATACAGATATACACATACATATATATATATAGATATACACATACATATACAGATATACGCATACATATATACACATACAGATATACACATACATATATACACATACACATACAGATATACACATACATATACAGATATACACATACATATACAGATATACACATACATATACAGATATACACATACATATACAGATATCTATAGATATACACATACATATATATAGATATATATATACATATATATACACACATATATACACATACACACATATATACACACACATACACACACATATATATATATATATCAAAAGCCTTTGTGGTTGCTTATTTACATTATCTACTATTAAAAACTCCACAAGTAAGATATATCTCCATTACCCACACCATCAAAAAAAAAAAAAATGTTCTACCATCGGAGACAGGAAACAAAATTGTTAGCTTTGGAAACCGAGGCTAGAATGAGAACGGAAATGTTAGGGGCTGGGGTAGGTAATCCGGGGGTGACAAGACCGTTTAGAGGGGGGGAGCGAGTGTCTCAACGAGGAGTGAAATGGAAAGGGGGTGGAGAAATTGAGCCTCATTGCTTTCCAAATGCCCTTGAGATGATTGGCGTTCTAGCGAAGTATGGATGACGTATTAGTTACGCCTGTGTGAAATGACTTACGATTGAAAGGAGGAACTAATGATGCAATGAACGAGGACAAAAGTGGGAGAGAAACCACTAATCCGTCGCCATTCCAGATTTTGGCTTTGGGTATGAACAACCAAGAAGTGGTGTCAATAATCTAATTTATAAAACGTCTGTTTTTCTGTCCGTCTCCATTTTTTTCCCAAAGTGTATTTCCTCCGAAACTAAAAATCACAGATCAGCGCGAGGGGGGGGGGTATCAAATGATAACATTTTTGTTAATCTTTATTTTATTTATTTATCCGGTAAAAATAGTTGCTAAAGAGTTAACTGGAATTTGGCAGGCGTAAGAGTTTGCCTTTGGATAAGGACAGTTAAGTAATATCAATCCAATATGTAAAACTATGTTTGTGTGTGTGTATGTCTTTGTCCATGTTTTCAAAGTGCATCCCTTCCAAGACGTGATTAATTAAAATATGACAGGTGCACGTCAACTAAACGTGTTATTTAAAAGCATTCGCAAATATATACAACAATACATAAGTCGGGTCATTTTAAACTAAATGGAAAAAATGTCGTTGGAAATTTAAAAAAAAAAGGAGGAAGCGTTGTGAAATAGAGTAAGATTTTTTAAAGCGTCATATAGCCGTTAATATATTTAAATATATGATGTAATTCATATACTTTGGGGGGGGGGGGAAATATGTCCGTTATAATTCAAATATGGATGTGTAACAGAAATGAAATGAGTGTATTTTCGTTATGTTTTATGGATTGAGATTGTATGTATTAATTATTAAATGTATTAATTATCATATGTATTATTATATGTATTAATTATTAAATGTATTGATTATTATATTTGTTAATTATTAAATGTATTAATTATTAAATGTATTAATTATTAAATGTATTAATTATTAAATGTATTAATTATTAAATGTATTAATTATTAAATGTATTATTAAATGTATTAATTACTAAATGTATTATTAAATGTATTAATTACTAAATGTATTAATTACTAAATGTATTATTAAATGTATTAATTACTAAATGTATTAATTACTAAATGTATTAATTACTAAATGTATTAATTATTCTTCCAATAAATCACATTACGAAAATACACGCATTTCATATTTGTCCCAAAAAGAATATGAATTGCATCATATCTTTTTAAATATATTAACGGTTATATGACATTAAAAAATCTTACTCTCTTTCACAACGCTATGCCCTCCCCCTTTTTTGAATTTCCAACGATCTTTTTCCGTTTCTGAAATGGACCAGGGTCATACATTTCATTACACAAAAATATATTTTCAAATGTTTGTACTCGTGTTTTGTTTTCTTGATTTCATTCTCCCAAAGGAAGGTGCGAAATAAAGACGATACGTTGATGAGCACATAACTTTGGGTTTCTTTCTTTCTTTCTCTCTCTCTCTCTCTCTCTCTCTCGCTCTCTCTCTCTCTCTCTCTCTCTCTCTCTCTCTCTCAGGGTTATTTGTTTATGTTTGTTTTCGCTACTTCAAGGGTTGTGCGCTGTCCCAAGATAAAAAGAACAAACGCATAGCAAATGAGATGTTGCAAACATTTATTCTCGATACGAGTTCCGAAGAAATATGTATCCAATCTTCGCGTCGGCATCTTCCGGCAGGTTACGTAAGTAATCGAAAGATGCCGAAGTGAGAAGCCACTCTGCTATCAGAAGACGTGAAATTCATTAAGAAAAAAAAATAACGAAAACTATATTGGAAAACAACACGATCATTCTTTTAACAAGCTAGACTCATTAAATTCATCTCTATATATAAAAGACAAAATGTTTGTGTGTCTGCCAAAATCTTTCGAGACACGCGACGAACACTGACAAAATTGGTATCGTTTGAAAGGTCAGTCTGTCGGACGACAAATATCCGAAAATTAGCCAAAACATGAATTCTTTGACTGTCAACTGGGCCGTTTTTGTTTGTTTTTTTTACAAGGAGGGGTCAGTTTTTTCGTCGACATTTTTGCAAAGTCATCATACGACTTGCAATGACTAAGCTTAATTTGAACGGCAGCGATATCACATGTCACGGTGAGCGCGGCAACTAAACCGTTTGCATTTTATTTTTTTTACTTCCTTTTTCTCTTAGCATTACAGACACGAGCCTGCCTGCTCACTGCCTTTTTTTTTTTTTTTTTTTTTTTTTTAGCTTGTATGGCAACTCGTGGCTATTTTCATTTTTTTTTTTTTTTTTTTTTTTTTGCGGCGATTTGAAACATTTTTATTAGGGTTCCGTTGTTCAATACCCTTACCATAAAACCTCCCTACACCCGGGCAACGCCGGGCACCCCCGCTAGTTTTAAATAAATCTCAGCAAAAATTTCTTGAATAAGGACTCATTATGAACTAATGCCATTTGACAACGTTTGCTTCTTCAATTTTACTTAAAACTTATATTAGACGAATAGGAACTTGAATTTAGATGCAAGGTAGTTATTTTACACCGCATTACAAAAAATAAATTTGTACATAACATATATAGTAAAATTTAAAAAAAAACAAAAAACATCCACTATGTCATAAACGCATCACACATTTCGAATTTTAACGGCAATGAAACAAAAATTGCATCATAATCAGATTTCACTTTTTTTTTCTAACGACTATGTTTCATTTGAATGAAAACATTTTCACGTTACAAACATTCCAAACATTTTACTTTTATTTTAGTTTTATTTTAGTGCTTGTTAAGATAGAGTCGACATATCGAAGTTTTAAACGTGTTTTAAGCAAAAACAACAATACTTACTCGATTGTCATGCATAAAATAGTAATATATCCAAAAATTACGAAAATTTCTCGAGTAGAACAACTGCTATCATATTTTTATTAAAAGAATGTCTCTAGCTACGGTCTGAAACAGTACGTCAAACATTAAATTAGTGAAAAGGGAGATAAGTATTCCCATGTAGTCGCAATCCTCAAGGTATTCACTTCTAGGGAAATGCAGTTTCCCTCAAATTTCTCGTAAAAATTACTTTTAACTATAAATAACTTTCAACGCAATGAATTTTCATAATATTTGGATATATTATTATTTCCGACATGTCAATTAAGTAAGTACTTTTGTCGAAGCTTAAAACCACATTAAAAATCGATTTGCCGAAGAAATAATCTTCAAATTAATCATCTTGAGAAAGTCTTAAAATAAAGACCAAATATTGATGAATATATGAATAATTTTGATTTTTCCACACACACACACACACACACACACACACACACACACACACCTGGAAATTATATTTAGATATATGCGCATGTGCGCTCCATGAACCTAATTATCAGCCGATTCCCCTTGGCCCATTCATATAAAACGCCGCCACGAGGGTCACAAAGTAAACAGGGCACAACCACCCCACCATTACACCTCTTCTCTTATCGCTTTCCCGCCCCCATCCCTAGATTTTTATGGTCTTTAAAAGTTGTTTTTTTTCTCCCGTTTTACCCTCTGCCTTTTTAAGTATTTAAGCTCTTTAAGCTGAGACATTCCAATTTTCGGTTCTTTTTTAGATCAGCGGCTCACCATAGAAATACTGCTTTTGCTTCGAAACACAGATGAGCTATAACACTTGACTTTGACCATAAACTTTCATTCTAACCAGACATTTAACTACTATTCACCAAAATTAACTGTTGCTGAGGGGAAAGTGGGCTGTATTTATTTGCTTCCCCACTGAGCAAATTATGTACAAGGCCGTTTTTTTTTAATGTGGAGAGAGGGGGGAGGGAAAAGGGGGCCAGCTCCCGAGAGGTGGGAAATGGGAGCTAGATAGTGAGAGCCTGCTGGTATATAGGGTTGCCCCTACATGGACCAGAAGATTGCCACAAGGGCAATGGTCTTTGGATTGCAGCATCTGCCGGAACAGACACCACACCCCGATCTTGGCCTGCGGGCGAGGTGGGCGCTCTCTACCGTGCTGATGATTTCAACGTCTTTTCAGACGAGTGCCACTCCCTCAGACATTTAAAATCCATGATTCCAAATGTCTGAGGGAGTATCTATACAAATATGATGTTACAGAGTCTTAGTTTTGTACGACAGCTAAGCCTCTCTCTCGGTTCAAAATGTTGAGATCCAGCAACAAGCAAGAGCAAGATAGCTAGCAACAAATTAAACTGCAGACCAGCTTAATGCGGGTACTGGTCTTCCGCTTTATGGTTTTTAAAATTAGAGATTTGCTTCTCCTAGAAAGGTTGCCTTCACCACGGCTTACGGGAGCCCTCTCTACCCCAATACACATATACACACACACAAATGTACACGGTGCTAGAGGGTTATTTACGCCCGGGTGTATCTTGTACCTTTACAAGGCTACCATCCGTCCATGTATGGGGTATTGTTGTCACATTTGGGCTGGTGCATCGGCTACCGGCCTTTTTCTTCTAGACAGAGTTCAAAAAAGAATCACCAACCTAATAGGTCTCGCTCCCTCCACCAAATTCCTTGGCACATTAACAAAATGTTGTATCCCTCTGCCTATTTTACAACTATTTTAATGAGAGGTGCTCTGACGAACTCCAAGTCTTTGTACCTCTTCAGCGTAAATACCCCCAACTAACCCAACAAGCAGCAAAATTCCACCCCTACACTATAGATATCCATAAATGCCGGAAAGCCTTTTAGTGTAATAGTTTCTTCCCTCGAACTGCTAAACATTGGAATTCCCTCCTCAAATTGTGTCGCAAATAGAAGCCCCTTACATCCAAACGGTACTGTGTCTTGTTTGGGGTTTAAAAAAATTCCCTTGCCACTCACTTTAAACACCAAGAACTTATCTTTCTACCACAGTGTACCTGGCGTCGAGCGAAATTTCCATAACACTGCCTGAAAATCATCGGCTTCACATTCAGTCAATAAGCCCTAACCCTAACCCTTCTCTCATCCTTGTGCCATGTTTCTATTGACAGTTTCTTTGCAGTGGAACACATTGCTGCGAGATTGTTTCTCCGCAGATTACAACTCGCTCGTCTTTTAAAGCCAATGTCCAGATCACTATCAATAAACCGTTCACAGATGTATCCGGACTTAATTCTGAAAATCGTTCCATTTCATTAACCTTTATCCTCGAGTGGCGTCTGGCTTTGATAATTCGTGAGCATTTAGTAAACACAAAGTTCCAAATGTTTTCTGCCCTAGCGTAATCCGTAAAATAAATTACAGGTCTCAAGGGTCCCCTGCACAGAACATTTATTTTTCTCTTATATTGTAGCTCATGTAAATATATATCTCTTATAAAAAAGGAACTTTGTGTGTTCGTTCCCTGTGGACTCGGAAACGATTGGGCCGATGTTTTGGAAATCCTACATGAAGGTACTTGATGAATCTGGGAGTGTTCTTCCATAGGTTTTGTATCGGAAGTCGTTCAATAAGTATCAGAAAATCGAAAAAATCCGATTGAAGAAAGAAGTCCGACTTTGACCAAAGTTAACACTATTATACAACCTAACATCACAAGTGTATTTGAGAAGTTTTAGCACCGCACAATCAGAAAGGCCCAGCCTATAAAATCAACTGGAAATTCTTTTATAGGACAGAGATGCGTTCGAAATGAATATTTCTTTTTAGAGCACACCTGAATATGATACATGACTTTTCTACGTTTAAACTTATTTTAAGTCAGAATGTAAAGTAATTTCATAAATTAAACAGTTTGTTCTTTAATAAGATAGGGGCGCGTTCAAAATGGGCGTTTCTGTTTAGAGCACAATTGAACTATGATGTTTAAGTTTTGCATTTGAAAATTTTACTCAAGCCATTATATAAAAACAATTTTATAAAATAAACCGTAGGTAGGGTGTTATTTGTCATGGATATCGGTGGTTGGAGAGTCTTCTTGTAATTGTTAAAGGAGAGCAACTTAGGATAACATTTAATATTAGTAAAACTATTACATTCCCATTCTACTATTCTGGAGGTCATTTTCTAATTATTCAGCCATTGTCTTAAATGTGTATACATCCGCTCTTCCCTTATAGAGCGTTGTATCATCAGCAAATATACCCATCTCAGACACAATATTATCGAGGCGGTCGTTAATGAATATTACTTTTTAACGTTTTTTTCAAATTCCACTATTCTGAAAAAGCACACACACACCCCACACACACAAAAAAAACAATGAAATATTCTTGAAAGTAAAATAAACCGCTTCCCAAAAATAAAGGAGTTGAATGATTCAGTCAAAATTTTGCTGAGAAAACAAAAAAATGTAAGCGAGGGACGCCATTACGTTCGGATTGGCTGGGCAAAAGAAGTTGGAAGGCAATAATGCCATATCCTTTGACGCCCCACCTTTTTTCCGTGCTTAAGAAAAATAATGGAAAACACATGAACTAAAAAAATCGCAAGGGTGATTTGAACGAAAAGCGTGGATGGCTAATGAGGGGAAACAAAGCTGATTAAGAGCTGAGATTGGCCTAGGAAACTGGTTGTCGCTGGGCAGGCCACTTTGAACCAACCTTGAGTTAAATATCTCCCGTCGAGAAAGCGTATATATAATCTGCACCTCCCATCCAATCCCTATTTTACTCGGACAATAACTAACTAGAAAGGAGAGGGTCTTACTATACATAAAAATTATCAAGACAAAAATGTGTAAATAAAAATTATCAAGACAAAAAATATGTAAATAAAAATTTTCAAATGTGAAAAAATATTAGAATAATAAGATGAATTAGTTCACAAATCAATGAATCTTGTGGTATCAAGTCTTACAAAATACTTGTGGTATCAAGTCTTACAAAATACTTGTGGTATCAAGTCTTACAAAATACTTGTGGTATCAAGTCTTACAAAATACTTGTGGTATCAAGTCTTACAAAAAACTTGTGGTATCAAGTCTTACAAAAAACTTGTGGTATCAAGTCTTACAAAAAACTTGTGGTATCAAGTCTTACAAAAAACTTGTGGTATCAAGTCTTACAAAAAACTTGTGGGAAGTAATATTTTACATAAGACAATCTGAGCCAAATAAAATTGCTCAATATACTAGATAGAGCAAAATAAAATTTACAGTTTTTTATATTTAAATTTCATTTAGAAAAAATATAATTTTAAATATAAAAAGTTATTGTTTGGACAAAGAATACAATATTTATATTAATTTCCTTACTCCATGGATTTTCCATGTAGGCTTATCTCCTCGGAGAAAGAGTCATTAGGAAAATCGATAAAACTACATAAATTTTATTTTTCTACTGGATTACGTTTTGCAATTTACGCTCATTTCGGCATGACAACTAAGTACATATATGCGTTGGTTTCAAAAATCCACTATTCTTTATAAGCACAAAGTATAATTTTTTAATAATGCGACGGGTTACTGTGATTAGAAAGTTGTTATAAATAACGAAAGGCATCGTCAGGCGACTTGAGTATTTTGACTTTTAAGAGTGGACTTTCGTCTGACTATGCCTTTAGTTATGTATAAATAATTGACCGAATAATTGTTATGATCGTGTAGCGACATTGAAAAATGTTCATTTGATTATAAATAAAAGTAGATTTTGTTCTATTTATTATTGAGCACTATTATATAAACCTTGTTAAATTCATTCATTCATTCTCATTTTTTAATATTATTAATATGGAATAATATATACATATATTAGAAGGTTTATATTCTGTATAATGTCAACCAAACTGCCTGGAAGAACAAGCTCAATGAAGATATGTTTATGACTTCAGAGCATATGTACTGGTCGGATTTTAGATTTAAAGAAAATAAAGGTCTGAGCTTTGCTTTGTTCTATCTAAGACTTCCAGTGCGATGTCGGGTGTTTTTTTCTTGGGGGGGGGATATTTTTCTGATTATTATCTTTCAAGTGAGTTTTCGTGTATTTTGTATTGGCGTTATATCTTTTTGGATCACCACTTTTATTTTTTTTTCTCTTATTCCCCTTAGATGTAAGGAGCTACTATTTAGGATTACGCCTACAGGGGCGTTATGTAGGGGATTGAGTAGCAAGATGTTTGTCCTCGTCACATTTAAATGTTAGCAGATTGATACGGTAAAGCAAGCAGAAAACAGGAAGGGGATTCCAAAGTCTAGCAGTTCGAGAGAAGATTCTATTAGAGTAGAAATCTTTCCAACATCCAAGGATCTTGACAATGAAGTGGTGGAATTCTGGCTCCTGTCGAGTTTATCGGGGGATATTTACGTCGAGAGGACACAAGTGCCACGAGTTCACCAGAGCCCATTTCATTAAAGCACTTGTAAAACAGGCACAGAGATGCAACATTGTGGTGATGGGACAGAGGTTGGAGCTTGGTTTGTAGTGCGAGCCAATTAGATTGAAGACATTTTGGGGGCAGTGTCTAAGAGGGAGAGACAAGTGTTAGATGCATCAGCCGAAATATCACAACAAAAGTTCACGCATGGACGAATGGTGTCTGTCGAGATATGGGGTACTGCAAATCGCGAGTAGTTTTCTAGCATGTAGAGGGGGAGCCTACAATATTTGCAGAAGCCTTGCCAACGTTTTCAATGCTTCGCCTCGCCTAGTTGCCTTACTCAAGGTTTGAGAGTCTAATTTATCTTATTATTTTAATCCAGAGATAGAGATAGGACAGATGGTCTTTTGCCGAGAATATGAATTAAATTCATCCAACATCAACCACAAAAATCTAATAAGTGTGGTAAAAAGCATATCAATGGCGAATCAAACAGTCGACCACAAACGCATTCATCAAATAAGTTTTTTTTGTTTTTTTGGTGCAGATCAAAACATTTCATTCCATTATTGACGTTTAATATTTCGCCGCCTCACGATTCATGCTAATGTGTAACGGAGTCAGTGGAAGCGAGTTCAAAGTTGTGACATGTTTAGATGTGGAGAGGAGAGCGTGATTGTTGGGCACGACGGCGGAAAATATTTACAGTAAAGGTGAAAATTTGCTGACAGTTATAAAAGGTGGACAGTTGCATTATAGTGCAAAAAAGGGTCGCTACGTTATAGTGCAAAAGTAGGGTGGCTACTTTATAGTGCAAATAAAAGGGTGGCTAGGTTATAGTGAAAAAAAAGGTGGCTACGTTATAGTGCAAAAAAGGGTCGCTACGTTATAGTGCAAAAGTAGGGTGGCTACTTTATAGTGCAAATAAAAGGGTGGCTACATTATAGTGAAAAAAAGGGTGGTTACGTTATAGTGAAAAAAAAGGGTGGCTACGTTATAGTGAAAAAAAAAGGGTGGCTACGTTATAGTGAAAAAAAAAGGGTGGCTACGTTATAGTGAAAAAAAAAGGGTGGCTACGTTATAGTGAAAAAAAAAGGGTGGCTACGTTATAGTGAAAAAAAAAGGGTGGCTACGTTATAGTGAAAAAAAAGGGTGGCTACGTTATAGTGAAAAAAAAAGGGTGGCTACGTTATAGTGAAAAAAAAAGGGTGGCTACGTTATAGTGAAAAAAAAGGGTGGCTACGTTATAGTGAAAAAAAAAGGGTGGCTACGTTATAGTGAAAAAAAAGGGTGGCTACGTTATAGTGAAAAAAAAGGGTGGCTACGTTATAGTGAAAAAAAAGGTGGCTACGTTATAGTGAAAAAAGGGTGGCTACGTTATAGTGAAAAAAAAAAGGTGGCTACGTTATAGTGAAAAAAAAAGGTGGCTACGTTATAGTGAAAAAAGGTGGCTACGTTATAGTGAAAAAAGGTGGCTACGTTATAGTGTAAAAAGGGTGGCTACGTTATAGTGTAAAAAGGTGGCTACGTTATAGTGTAAAAAGGGTGGCTACGTTATAGTGTAAAAAGGGTGGCTACGTTATAGTGCAAAAAAAAGTGGCTACGTTATAGTGCAAAAAAAGTGGCTACGTTATAGTGCAAAAAAAAAGTGGTTACGTTATAGTGCAAAAAAAAGTGGCTACGTTATAGTGCAAAAAAAAGTGGCTACGTTATAGTGCAAAAAAAAGTGGCTACGTTATAGTGCAAAAAAAAGTGGCTACGTTATAGTGCAAAAAAAAGTGGCTACGTTATAGTGCAAAAAAAAGTGGCTACGTTATAGTGCAAAAAAAAGTGGCTACGTTATAGTGCAAAAAAAAGTGGCTACGTTATAGTACACGTTATGTTACACAACTAGACTGGAACTGTAGAGAATACTGGCAGCTCGACTTATCGTCACGCAAATTCCAGAAAAGATGAATGGTATTTGTTAGCGTGAGATCAAATGTAAACGGCCGTTCCGCTGATGCAAAATGATTTGTAACGATCATGTAAAGAGGTGGGAAGTAGTAAAAGTCTGGAGAAATTTGTCACTCAGACTCCAGGGAACACCATCTGTTAGAATCAGTAACCGATGACGTGTGAAAAAAAAAATCCAATAATAAATCTATATAAATAAAACAGTAGATGTATATGTGTGTGTCCCTGTGAAAATATAGACGGTCTAATGGCGCATTAAAACCAGTCACTTCGCCCAGGTGAGACTCGTCAACGTTAAATGGGAACTCACCTAGGAGAAGGCAAATCTGAATCAAAAACCTCGCTGCCTTGCGGGATTACCCCATCAGTGGAAAGGCCAAGGGAGTAAACCCCAACAGAAAATCCGGAAACAAAATTCCTTAGGCGGTCTGACCTTATATTTTCATCGCCAGCAACTCATGCAGTGCAGTTAAAGTCAAACTGTATCGACTCTCCCCCCCCCCTTGGATCCTCTGGCTTTGTGGAGATGTGACAGGGACTGCTTCATGGGCGACAGCTATCCTTCCATATCACCCTCTTCTCCCGAGACGGATGGTTGCTAACTCCTCCCTCCCCTTCTATTTATGCCGATGAGAAGACAATATCCAGAAATATTTTACTTATTTCTCGATAGACTTATTTTGCCAATATCGAATGAATAAAAGGAAATCGTTTACAAAACGATCCTACATATAAACATGATTTCGTTTATCCTGTTATCATGTTTGCTCCTATGAAAACTTGATTGATAATTTCAGAGTTAATATATATATATATATATTATTTTTTTTTTTTAAATATAATTATCCACTGACACGTGTTTCGTCGTCTACGACTCATTAGAGTGGCTGAATCTAGCGAGATTCGAAATCAGGACCCCATGATAAGAAGCCTAAACCTCTACCACGGAACCACCTCGCTTGAATACTGAACGTATCGCGTTTTTATATTGATGTTTTTATTTGGTTTTGTTAGCGATACTCTTGGAACGAATTCAATTATTTATACGTATATATACATACATGTACATCTATAAAAGTGAACGCGTCTGTGTGTCTGTCTGTGTGTCTGTCTGTGTACATTTCCCTACGTAATGACTTTTTAGTCTACAGACTCGAAATTTGATATACAGGGTACTGAGATTTGGGAAAATCTATGTGATCGGGTTTCGGCCAGAAATTTGGCTGTTAAGAGGTCAAAGTTCAACGATTTGACCTTTGAGAACTCTACCAAACTCCTCCGACAATTTGAGGTCTAAACACTTGAAATTTTAGATATAGGTTCCTTGGACATGGATCTAACTTAATAACTTTATTTGAGCCTAAAATAATAAATGTCAAGGAGTCATAATAGGGGTCGAAATTAAAAATTTACCTTTTTTTTTTTTTGGCTCAGCATACACCTCCAAACACCCGGGCAACGCCGGGCACCCATGCTAGTATATCTATAAAAGTGAAAATGTGTGTGTGTGTGTGTGTGTGTGTGTGTGTGTGTGTGTGTGCGCGCGTGTGTGAGAGTGAGTATTTCCCTACCAAATAATTCTGTCAATTTTCGGTCTAGAGACTCGAGATTCTCAAATCATTAGGAGTAAATCAATAAGGAGTATTGAGATTTGGGAAAATCCTTTTAATCGATTTTCGGCCAGAAATTTGGCTGTCAAGGGCTCAAACTTCAACGATTTGACCTTTGAAAACTCTACCAAACTCCTCCGCTAATTTTGGGTCTAAAGCCTTGAAATTTTAAATGTAGGTTATTTGGATATGGATCATTTTTTTAAATTTTATTTAAGCCCAAAATAATAAATGTTAAAGGGTCAAAATTTGGGCCAAAGTTTTTTTCAAAATTGACCTCTGCGGTCTCTATCAAATTACTCAGCTAATTTCTGGTCTAAACATTTGAAATTTGACATAAAGGGTATTCAGAGATAGGATAAGCTTTTTAATCGGTTTGGGTCGAAAATTTGAGCTGCCAAGGGGTCAAAGTTCAAAAGATTTTACCTTTGCGGTCTCTAGCAAACTACTCAGACAAATTTTGGTCTAAACATTTGAAATCTTGCGTAAAGTGTGTTCACACGTACGGCAAGTCATGAATAGTACATAGGGCCCGGGCAAAGCCGGGTTGGACTGCTTAGTATATATATATATATATATATATATATATATATATATATATCAGGTTGTTGTATAAGTTCTCAGCATTTCATTCAAACATCTTTGTTCTAAAACATGTTTTAATATTTGGCAAAATGTTATACATCATTAAAAAGCACGTATTCTGTTCTTCAAGATAATGGTCATCGTTTTTTTGCTCATATATGTTTTCCCCGTTTTTCAGAACCGTCAAATGGATTGTCAAGTAGATAAAAATCGCATTTTCGACACCTTCTTTTCGCCTTTAATCGAGGTGAAAAAGCGAGTGAAGTGACCAATGATATTTGTGCCATATATGTAGAAAACGCTATAGCTGAGAGAACTGTTCGAAATTGGTTTACCAGATTCAAACATAATAATTTTGATCTCAATGAAGCTCCTCGTTCCAGAAGACCAGTCAAGATAGACGAAGACCAAATTAGGTTCTTTTGAATAAAGGTGGCCATTAGACATGTGAGGAATTTGGTGAAAAGATGAAGTGTAATTTTGAGACAATTTCTCCCCACCTTCAGTCGATGGGATTCACACAAAAACTTGGAGCTTGGGTCCAACGCGAACTTAATTTTGCTGTTAAAATTCTTTGATTTTATTTATAAAAAAGAAAAGAGAAAACGACGGGAACATGCAACAGCCTAATTATATATATATATATATATATATATTATATATATATATATATATATATACTCATTTAATAGGGAATTGGCTCTGTAATAATAAATACGAAATCTGCATGAATTAAAATATATTTCAACGTATTTTATGACGGGACAAGGCCAGACGCCCTCGCCTGGTAAATAAATGATCCACTTATTGCTGTTAAAATTTTTACGATTCCCGATTCCGATTAATTATCTCAACACTAGTGATAACACGATGCGTAAGCAAAACTTATTTGCAGAGTGTTCACTACGCGACAAACCAAAGTTCTCAACAAGATGACAAGAGAATTCTCTTTAATTATCCGGCCATAATTGCTAATATTTTCGGTCTGAGAGACGCAGATATTCTGTGAAAGTTAGAACGAGAGGAGGGAATTTAGGTCGAAGCCCGACAGACATTTTCTTCATCAAGTTAATCTTCATGAGCCATGGCCCATTTTCGGAGATGTTAATAAGAGATTTGTCAAAAGCAAGGGATGTGGAGTCGGCATCCGAGGCCGTAGACTCCGATTCCTTAAATCTTAAAATTTCCAATACGGATTGCTGGAATTTAAGAATCTTTGGTTGTTGAAGAAATCGTTATGTTTAAAGTTAAAAACGCAACTATTTTTTTTAACTAGCTGGGCCACTCGGCGTTGCCCCGCGGAGTAGCAAGTTGAGTTGTTTTTATAAATAATTGAGTTCTTTTTATTGTCACACACAATTCCAGCTGGAATCATTGAGATCGAATTATCGATTTCAAAAGAAATCCTTATGTGAGGATCACACTATTTTTCGAATTTGTATTGAAGTCTGTGGGGACCAGGAGGATTTTAAATTTTTAACGATTTTGTATTTTCAGTGTAATTGTACTAAAGTATTGAAGATAAATCAAGACTATTACTGTTAGATACACACACACACACACACATATATATATATTATATATAAATATATATTATATTATATCAATATTATATATATATATATATATATATATATATTATACACACAGGTACACAAAAACATATGCATTCACATCTAAACTCCTGGTGGTGGTGACTTCCTTCAGTCTTGACAGACTATGGATACCCACTGTAAGGGTGCCTGCGCGGTAAAATTTGTGTGGCAAAAGTTGCGCAATCTCCAACCACGTCTCTCCTGAGTCGACATTGTTAAATACCAGTAGCAAGTGGAGGTACAAAACGACTGGAAACAATGCCGAGATAAGCGAAGCACATACAGCGCCTAGAATTCCCAAATGGTCACCCATCTGGTACTGGCCAGGCTCAACTTTGCTTAACTTCGGTGATCTGGCGAAAATAGTGTCTCAACGTGATTATCTCCACTGAAGCATCCGTAAAAAGTTAAATATCGAATGCCGCAGCAAATCTTGGGATCATGTTTACCAGAAAAAACAGTTGGAAAAAAGTTATACACCATCCACTATGACTGTGAAATTCCTATAGCTACGTACTTAGAAAACGGAGCCATAAAACCTGACAATGGGGAGAAAGAAGCAACCTTATTAGAAGTTAGTGTCCTCAATGATGCTTGGTTAAGCAGAACCGAGAGGGAAAAGATAACGAAAGACCAAGGTTTTATGTATGACATGAAAAGAAATTGGAATCTCAGGAAGATTTCTATCATTCCAGTAAATTGTAGGAGAAATCGGACTCATGAAAAAGAATTTCCAAAAACTATCTGGCAAATATACCCGGTGAACCAAATGCACTTAAGAAGATTGTTAGAATCTTAAAAAGATCTTTCGGTTGGAATGTCTGGTGCAACGGGTGAATGTCTAGCATCCGGTAGAATGCTCCATTCCCAATTAAAATGAAATAAGAAAATTGAAATAAAATGAAAAGGTTCAAAGCAAAAAAAAAAAAAAAAAAAAAAAAAAAAGGAGGAAGGAATCTTTGCACCAATATTCCAAGGAAGAAGGGTTAAAAAACAAAAACGAAAAAAGCATTGGAAATGTGAGCTTTTTGCTGGGGTCAATGCGAAATACGTAACCGACATGTGGGAATTCAATCACAGACCCCAACCTCCTTACGTACGGTTTCAGAGGACACCGTCCAAAAAAGAAAGTTCAACGAATATTTTCAAAATACGCCCATTAAATCTACGCGTTTAGTGACGCGAAACATAATTTCAACTACACCGTGGTAGACCAACAAAAACGTTATTTGAAATGTAAACGTGACAGACACACTATTTTAAATGTAAGCCTGACAGGTCAACCGTCACGTTATTTTAAACTAATACCTGGCAGACCAACGGAAACGTTATTTTAAATTGAAGCCTGAAAGAACAACGAAAACGTTATTTTTAATTGAAACCTGACAGACCAACGGAAACGTTATTTTTAAATGAAACCTGACAGACCAACGGAAACGTTATTTTTAAATGAAACCTGACAGACCAACGGAAACGTTATTTTTTAATGAAACCTGACAGACCAACGGAAACGTTATTTTTTAATGAAACCTGACAGACCAACGGAAACGTTATTTTTAAATGAAACCTGACAGACCAACGGAAACGTTATTTTTAAATGAAACCTGACAGACCAACGGAAACGTTATTTTTAAATGAAACCTGACAGACCAACGGAAAGGTTATTTCAAACTTGACATGACTGACTGACATTCTTAGTGTAAAGTCGTATCTAAACAGGTTTGCAAAATAGGTCATAAATATATATTTATTAAGCAGCTGGAGGATACGAATTAAATAATATATCCTTTTCACCCCCTAAATCCGTTCACAGCTATCAGTTTACTACGGTAGCAGATTTTAAGGGGTGGGGAATATTTCGTCTGAAATATTTGAGGGTCTTTCTCATTGCGTACACATGTGTGCTCTTTTTCGTTTTCAGACAAGGGCTGGGTCGAGTGAACCCTTCACGCAAAATAGAAACAGAAGCGTGTAAAAGGAAAACTTACTATATACACACATATATATATATATATATATATATATATATATGTGTGTGTGTGTGTGTGTGTGTGTGTGTGTGTCTTGTAAGGTGTTTAACCTTAAAAATTATATAGAAAAGAAAAATTTATTAAAAAAAAAATATAATTTTTCTGTTTCGTTTGAAAATTATGTTGTAATCAAGTCATTTAATCGCCTGTAATCTTACTTTCTCAAACGATGTCTTTAGGATCATCAGCTATTTACCACGAAACATTGTTTCAGAGATATAATACGCATCAAGTGCGCTTGAAACCAAATCACAACATAATATTATACACATTCCTACTATTATGTTGTGATTTGGTTTCAAGCGCACTTGATGCGTATTTTATTTTATTCAAATTTAAATCAACGTTTCTATATGGAACTCACACCCTTGAGGTTTATATATATATATATATATATATATATATATATATATATATATAATTTAAAGGAGATTAGAACAATAGTCTAAAGAGCTGAGTGTATTTTAATGTAACAGTGAAATTACTAGTTTAATTAAAATACAGGAAATAGATTATAAATTATAAATCCAGACCTTTTATTTCAATTTTTCAGATTCATCTGCCTTACTTTTAATGCTAGGTTTATTTATGGTGTCTTTTAAATTCAATAAAAACCCTCCAAAATTTGCTGATGAGGAGACCTTGCTTACCAAAAAACTATATATAATTATTCTACATAACTTGATGTATACCACAATAAAGAGCATTGTTTTCCGAAACGATCGTACAGAATTGATTTTGTTGTTGTTCCTTCTTATGAAACGGATTTTTAATTTAATTAAAATTTGATTTTTAAATTTTAAATTATAAATTACATTACTTATATATATATATATATATATATATATATATATATATATATAATAGACGTCATGATGTTGTATGATTAAATTCACAATATTTTATTCAAAACAAGGAATACGAGACAAAGTGAGAAAAATTCCTTATTCCATGAAGTTTCAAAGATAGGCTCTTATCCTCAAAGGAAAAAAAACGTTAACAAAAGGAATATAAAGATAAACATCTAATTTTGCTGGTTCGCGCATTTTTTGAAAACGGTAGTTATAAAAGTTTTTGAAGGAAGGTAAAAGTTTATAGGAAAATAAAAAATATTCAGCAATGTCCAATAATTAGTGTTGCAGAAATCCAGTGACTGTATGAGGTTCGTATTGGGTAGATCCAATAAGACATTTAAAAAGGTGTTCTTTAAAGTCTCTTTAAAAAATATCCAGGAATGAAAAAAATTACATATTCTTGTAGATGAATCTTGTGTTGAAGAGTGGGGGTAAAATTCATTATATGGAAGATAGATATTTAAGCGTAGAGAAACGCGCGAGGAATTAAATTGACGATATAGGCTTCAAATGGAGAAGAAATAAAAATAATAAAAATGATAAAAAAATATTTATTTTTTATTTTTAATCTTTTATTAATATTATTGGAATTTTTTCCTTGTACACATTTTTGTGAATTATTCCATGGATTTCTGCCTTTGGGTTATTATGGACCATCTTCTTCCAATTACAGGATTTCCTTGGATTTTACTTGTGCAAATGGAAATTTAATTAACTTTCTTGAAGTTATATATTTGGATTTTACCGTCACTGGATTATTTATCTTCCACCAGACTATCCATTCATGTGTAATCACCTTTTTATTCACCATATTCCCTCTGTATTAATTTATTTTTATTAGTCTCATCTTTATTAGTTGTTGTTTTTCATCTTTTATTGGTTTGTTTATTCACAACGTTTCGGCCAACTATTCCTCTGGCCTTCGTCGGGTGGTAACCGCGACGGATAGGAACTTCGAATCTCCTAACTGCATTCTCAGCCATCACTGCCATCCGTAGTTGTTGTTGTCACCACATTTTGGCCAAGTAACCCTCTGGCACGCTTTTGGGTGGGATTAAAACCGCTATCTTCAGACAATGTTCATCTGGAACTGTAGAGATTCAACGTCTCTATCAACTGCACCACGGGCCCCTCTGCTTCACTTTTTTTTGTTTTCAAGTAAGATCTTTGACTTACTTGTTGTTTCATCAAATACTTTAGCATGCAAAATCCGATCCCGCATTTTGCTTATTCCTACCCTCTGATGAGAAGGAAAGTATTTTTTTCGAAACTCCGCGGATTAAGGACTATCCACTTATCAAGTGTTTCCTTTTCAGATTAAATATGTTTTTAACTCATTTCAAAGTGTTTTTAACGTTTTATTAACTGTTTGCTCGTATATATATATATATATATATATATATATATATATATACATTACCTTTAAACCTATCAAGATAGTAAAAGCTCTACCTGGTTAAGAGGAGCAATTCATTAATTAAATTTTAAAAATATGAATAAAAGTTAAATAGAAATTTATGAAATTATAAAATTATCAGATAGTCCAATGTCTTTATTCTTTTTTTAATTAATTTTTTTTTTTTTTTTACATTTCTCTATTTTGTTTTTACAATTTCTTCTACTTTACGACTTATCTTCATCTCTATTAATAGCCCGTTATTTCTTATTCGTTTGTTTTGGAGCTAGTTTTTGTTTTTATGCCTTTATACTTGTATAATGCCAGCCATTCTCTTTTGATGACAAGCATTTAGCTTCGAAATACCCTTGCCTAAAAAGCTTATTAATTCTGATGATTTAAAAACGAAGGTGGGTTTCTCTATCGTGCTGGAAAACCACTCACACCTGAGCGTATCCTGCACCTCTACAAAGTCATTATTCGTCCATGCATTGAGTATTTTCACATTCTGAGCTGGTGGATTTATCGCTAGGCTCTCGCTGTTGTACAGGATCCAAAGAAAAGCATCCAATTTGATAAATTGGATATATATTGTAAACTAAACTCCACCCGCTGTGTAATCGCCGCAATGTTAAATACCTGTGCTTGCTTAATGGAATGTTGAACCTGTAAGGAACTGTCTATATAAGTTTTTTTGTTTTTTTTTACACGGTGGTCACCACTTATCAAGGCCCGGAAGCCACTCAGGGATAAGGGTTATTGCAAGTACAGTACGTTAGTATGGACATTTGATGAAGTGTTTACTTAAGGGGGCGGTTCATTAGGAATTTGTTAACGTTGAACTTGAAGACATCCAAGTTGTAGTCAGGTGGGAAGCAGGCAAACGGAACAGAGTTCCACAGGCGTGTAGTTCTAAAAAAGAAGCTTTGTTCATGGAATCCACGTTTTGATTTAGGCACAGATATAGTGGGGGAAATTTTTCACAGTGGATTCAGCTAGACGGGTGTTTTTCGTGAAAGATAGGCGAGGGGGGACCAGAGATTGTAATGTATATATAAGTGTAATGCCTATATAAGTGTCATGTCTATATAAGTAATGGCTATATAAGTGTAATGCCTATATAAGTGTAATGGGTATTAGTGCAGAGAGTGATCCGGGCGTAAATAATAACGTTATCATTTAAAAAGCCATTCTTAACATGGGGAGGGGATGATGTTTTGTACCTATTCTATACTTAAACCTTACAATTGAATAAAAAAATATAAAACTTTAATTAAACTTGGAAATACGATTTAAAAAATAGCGCGGATCACTCTCTGCACTAGCACCGTGTAATGTGTAGGCGTAAACAGTCACACACACACGCTCACACATTTACGACGAACATAATACACAGTAGACGATCATACACTGAGGATTGAACCTTCAACCTTCAGGAGAATATCACTTTTACAATGGATTTTTCGCAGTACTCTAATCACTGCACCACGGATCCTTGCAGAAATTCCGTCCGAATTCCCGAATTCGACAGAAACATTCCAGAGTTCGACAAGATACACATGAAGAAGGTCGGAGGTTATATCGACCGAAACGTGAAAATCGTATACATACACTCAACACACTGGAGACAATCACAGGCGAACATATAGACATATTTAATAGAATTGTTATATAGACCGCCTGTCACTTGTGTATGCGGCATAATTACGTTGACACACCGGTCCCCACTGGATCACCAACATTGAACCTGGTCAGTACTAAATGGGTGACCATTTTGGACTTCCAAGTGCTGTATGTGATCTCCGCTTATCTCGGCATTGTTTCCAGTCGTCCTGTACTTCTCCTTGCCACTGGACTCAAACAGTGCCGATTCAGGAGATATGGGTGTTTGAAAATATAATTATCCACTGACACGTGTTCCGTCGTCCACGACTCATCAGAGTGGCTGATTCTAGCGAGATTCGATAGCGGCACCTCGTGATAAGAAGCCTAAACCTCTACCACGGTGCTAACCTCGCCGGACTACTAAATGTATCACTTTATATATATATCATAGACTCTCCCGTCGATTTCTACGTATAAGGTTCTTATAACTTTGTCTATTTAATCTTTGTAAGTCGCAGATGACATTTCAGTCCAACTAATGATCTACAAAGAAATCAATAAATTAGTCAAGAGTGTAGATTGTTGGAGTATATGGCTAGGACTTTATTTCTTTCCCTAGTTTGACTCAGTTTGACAATGTTTGATGCTGCATTTTATTAATGCCATTGAATCGTGTAGACTTGCATGCATTACAATCAATCAAAGTCTACAAGAGCAGCGGGGTTTATTTCAGCAGTTAAGAGATTGCTTTTTAATTTGTCCATGTACCTAAGTAATGGGCTCAGGTCATCTAAGGAACCAACGATGGACCGATGTCAAATTCACACGAGTAGTAAGATTTAATTTTTGCAAACTGCCAACTCTGAGGTTGGCAAAAAAATGGCAGTAACTAACAATAAAAGTCGAAAAGAAAAAAACAAGAAAGAAAAGTTTTAAAAATTAGGCTAAAAAAAGTCTGCGAGTTTTAATTCCTGTAAAAATCAGTGAAAAAAAAAAAAAAACATGCGTACATGAAAAAAAATAATGAACGTTTTGTTTCGAAGATAAAATCAGGAAATATGAATCGAGTTTTTCGTATTTGGTTTCTTCTTTAAAACGTTTTCCACGTTTGTCGTGGAAATCGTCCACATTTTGTTAGCGTCGATTTTTGAAAAACACTTAATGAAAAATGGTTAAATGGATTTTTTTTTTTTTTTTTGATTCCTCTTAAGGTGATGAAGTTGTTGAAGATATGCATTGAAAATCATCAAGAGCGTAAAAGAGAGAAAGGGTGGCAGAGCGGGAGAGAGAGAGAGAAAGCGTCACATAGAGAGTGTGTCAGAGATAAAAACATTGACGGAGAGAGAGAGAGAGAAAGAGCATGACAGAGAGAAAGAAATGGAGAAAGAGGGCGACAGAGAGAGAAAGGAAGAAAGAGCGTGACGGAGAGAGAGAGAGAGAGTGTGTGTGTGTGTGTGTGTGTGTGTGTGTGTGTGTGTGTGTGTGTGTGTGTGTGTGTGTGTAACACAGAGCAAAGATAGAGAGAGCGTGGCAGAGAGAGAGAGAGAGAGAGAGAGAACGAGGCACAGAGAATGAGACACATATAGAGAATGGGAGAGACAGAGTGAGAGAGTGAATGAGTGAGAGACAAAGATTGAGAGTGAGAGAAAGAGAGAGAGAGAGAAAAGAGATAGCGAGAGAGTGAGACAGAGAATGATGCAGAAAAGAATGAATTTTTCCCGCATCTCATCCCCATCGGCGTTCTTATTCGCGAGTTCCTTTTCTGTGAAGTCACAATGTCTATTCGATAACTTTCTTCTGTTCTATCGAAACAAGTCTGAAACAACAATTTTCGATACGATTTCTGGCAATATTTAGTGTATTTTCCAATCTATGTTTGGACGAAATTAGAAATCAAAATTTCCTGACAAAAATTCCAATTGAAAAATATTCAGTATTTTATTATGGGTTACGTTTAATAGGGACATCCTCTCGGCCACGTTCTACAACACTCAATGACGATTAGATGTTTGGTGATGACCGGGGGACAAATACTTGATTTTATGCTCCCCACTCCAAAGTTAAGTATAAGTCCTAGTACGAAATATCATGAGAAGTACGAATAGTTAAAATATTAAATACTTCATCTAATTTGAATGTCAAGGACCGTGTCCGACAATCACCTTCAAACCAATCGTAGCATACCACCAGCATCTGAACACCACCAGCATCTTCAATGATGACGCGTCACCATGGTGATGATGGGATGCGGGTACATATATACGCAATTACACGGTACATAGAACGACCGGCGAAAATCTTGAGATGTTGGACGTTTCACAAAAAAAATGTTATTAATAATGCCACTAATGACACTTGCAATACTGAATATGCCACAGGGAAATCAAATTATACTACTATTACTAATAATAATGACAACAACAACAATAAAACACCAATAATAACAAAAATAACAATAGTTGGCGATGAAACCATTTCAAAACCAGATAAGAAATAATAATAATATATATATATAATAAACAGCAATAATAATAATAATAATAATATGATAATAACAATAGCAATAACATCAATAACAACCATGACAAAAACAGCAGCAAAACAGCAACTACAAAAACAAAACAACAAAAATAACAAAAACAGAAAGCAGCAACAAAAAAAACAGCAACAAAAACAATAACAACAACAAAACAACAACAGCTGACATATTAAGAAAACCACTCCACAACCAATTAAAGAAATAAATCAAATAGAATCAGACTGTCAACCAAATGAGACACATAAAAGAAATACGAAACCAAGGTAACTGAAACTATAAATATAGATAAGAAAAATCACATCCGCCAAAGGAAAAGAGAACAAACACAAAGGTTAGTGCCACTCAGCTTCTTGATAAAACTAATAGAATAATATTTGCGACCATACCCGAAACTCGCAATGAAGCGAGCGGCCAACAAAAGATACTGTTGTTTGCAAGAAACAGCTTACCTTGCAAATAATAAAGTTTATCAGGTGTTTTAACATGTGGGGTATTTCATTCCAGTCCCCAGAAAATGTCGGATAATCAGGAGAGAATACACACCATTTCGGAGCCTACCTCTTCTTGTAGACTTGTATATAATAAAGTTTATCGTTTTTTTTTTGTTTTTTTTGTTGTTTTTTTTTACTTTGTGGAGTAATCCATTCCGGTTTACAGATAATTTCAAGCCGTCAGGAGAGAATACTAACCGTTTCGGGGCTACCCCACTACAGTTTTTCGCTTATCGGCCCCCCTCACTGCTCTGAGGCCCTATTATCTAAATTGCGTTTAATTGAACTGTTCACTAGACTAAAAACTGGACGTTTAATGATTTCAGCGTTTCCCACTTTGATCAACGGCCCAGTCTTACGTGATGTTCAACGGCTGCGTCTCACACACTTGCCGAGTTAAGACGCGCTCGTATCAAAAAAAGGAAAATTAACCACTAAGTAATAAATAAATCCAATAAATAAGTAAATATATATTATAAAATATAAATGACTAAATAAAATTAAATAAATAATTATGTATATAAAATAAATGATTAATTTAAAAAAATAGATAAATAATAATAAATGAGAAAAAATAAAAGTAAAATAAAAATAAACATTCATCTTCCTCCATCGTCCCTTTTCCTTGACTGATATTTTCGTTGTTCCATTTTCGCTATTCAACGCAATACAAATTTTTTATATAACGCGACCGCATTCTTCCAACCGTTGATATTTGACGATGAAAATTCTGGGTCGTTTTATCTCACTCGCTGACCCAATTGACAGCTACCAGGCAGGAAATCAATAGTAAACGGTTGTTGCGAATACGCACAGTGATTTGCAATAATTACACTGTGCAAAGCTCGAAACTCACGGTTAAGAAAAACAAATGTTTAAACTCACGATTCCGTGCTTTTCATTCATAACCAATAATAAAATACTAGCAGAACCTGTGGAAATTCTACACCGGCATCTTTCTATATGTTGCTGTTCAGTATTCTGCGGATGTTCAGTATAAATAAAAACTCCGGAATATTATTGTAGCCCTTAACTGTAAAATTATTTATCGAAGTAATCTGGTTAATGTAGTGTCAGAATATATCTGGTTATTACGGTTTATCTCCAATGTCCTTATAAGAATCTGTGAAATATTTCCATTGCATGGACACCTGGCGCGAACGGAAACCCCGCGATATCATTAGATCATCTTTAGTCTAAACAGATACTTTCCTTGGATCCTAGCCAGAAGACCAAGGAAGTATATTTTAGTTTCACGTACTGCTCAAAAGCGACATCATTTATTATTATTATTTTTTTAGTTGCGTCTTCGGTCGATCCTATTTATTAAAAAAAGAGGATATAAGGTGATAACTAGGGCCGTGACAACAGCTTATTCTTTTCATTGTTTTGACTCAAGTATATATCCGACACAGTTAATCAACCGAGAACCACATCACTCTACATAAAAACCTTTAAGATATCAATGGATATATACCTGAGAATCAAAACAAGGAAAAGAATATGCTGTTGTCATAGCCCTAATTATAATGTATATATATATACTAATTTAATGTTTTTAATATGTTATCATCTTCTACCCTCCTTTTTAATAAATAGGATCTCCCGATCGAATAATTTATAATCTGGAAACCGTGACACACATATGTACGTCAAGGCTACTACGATATTAATATATAGACTAGCGGGACCTGTGGAAATTCGGACTCATTCATATGTAATATATTGATATTGACATTCTATAGATGTGCAGAGTAAATGGGGGTGCTTAGATATTGTAGCTCTTTTGTTAAAACTGCAACAGTATTTATTTAAGCTATCAGGGACACCCGGTGTAGCCCAGTCGTAAAGTACGCTTAAATACGATATTTTAATTCTTGCATATTTCGTATATATTATTATAGAGTTAATGTTCTATCAATTTATATATATATATATATATATATATATATATATATATATATATTATGATTTCAAAAAAATTTTAAAAAAATAGTTTGAATCGAAATCAAAACACACACACACACACGTTATTTGTTTTGGTTTTAGCGATATGTTTTGAATGAATTCAATTATTTACAAAAGTGCATTTTTACCTAAATGCGAGTTGGGAATAATTTTCACTTTAACCAACTGGGTACCACCACATGGGGAGCTGCATATATATTATTTTTAAAATATAATTATCCACTGACACGTGTTTCGTCGTCTACGACTCAGAGATTCAGCCACTCTGATGAGTTGTAGACGATGAAACATGTGTCAGTGGATATATATATATATATATATATATATATATATATTACACACACACGGCATAATCGCGTTGACACACCGGTTCTCGTCAGATCACCAAAGTTAAGCAACGTTGAGCCTGGTTAGTACCAGATGGGTGACCATTTGGGGGTTCTAGGCGCAGGCACTCCATCATGGGTATCCATAGCCTGTTAAAGACTGAAGAAGCCCATATATATATTATATATATATATATATACAAATGCCCATAGCCCACTCGGGAATGCTGATCACGCTGTGATAATGGTAGAAATCAGCCTAAATTCTCGCCCTAAAACTGAAGACCCACTACTCAAAACAACGAGGTATTACAAAAAGGCTGATTGGGAAGCCATCAGGGAGCTCATCAGAGATGCCCCATGGCAAAATATCTTTACTCTTCCAGCGGAACAGTGTGCAAATGAGACAACTGAATGGTTCAAAACTGCTATTGAAGCACATGTTCCCGCACGGAAATACTATAGCAAGCCCCAATGGTTTACTTCTGCTTGTGCAGCTGCCATTTGTCAAAGGCAGCATGCGTTCCGCAGATTCAACCGACATAAGTCCAGCTCAAATAAACAGAAGTTTATAGAAGCTAGAAATAATTGTAAGAGAGTGATAGACACAGCTAAGTCAGATTACTCTGAAACCACCAGAAAGCGCATCGAAGCACAGAAATTAGGAACCCGGGATTTTTGGAAAATCTACAACAGCGTAGTTAATAATGGACAGTCAATTATTCCCCCACTAACAAACAATCATGAGGTTGCTTGCACGGCAACTGACAAGGCTAATCTGCTTGCCAGTCGGTTTGCCTCAAACTCCACACTGAACTCGGTACACCACTCACTCCCTGATTTTCCTCTGCGAACAGACGCCACACTTGACGACTTGAAAATCACCCCTTCTCAGGTACATGCTATTATAAAAAACCTAGACACCTCTAAAGCATGTGGACCAGATCTCATCCCGGCTGTGCTATTAAAAAAATGCTCTGCCGAGGTTGCTCCAGTTCTGTCCAAACTTTACAATAAATGCCTTAACGAATCTTGTTTTCCCGACTGCTGGAAAACCGCCTCTGTGGTACCAGTCTTCAAGAATTCTGGTGAAAGAACTGACCCACTAAATTATCGCCTCATTAGCCTCCTCCCGCTTTTCGCCAAAATATTTGAGTCCTTAGTTAATAAAGCCCTAGTCCAGCACCTAACAGCTGCTAAACTCTTGACTGACAAACAATATGGATTCAGGCAAGCCCGTTCAACAGCAGATATCTTAACTGTAGTTTCTGAACGTATATACCGTTCATTGGATAAAACAGGGGAGGGTAGAGCGGTGGCCCTTGATATATCTAAGGCTTTTGACAGGGTATGGCACGATGGTCTTCTAAGGAAAATTAGATCATATGGAATCACTGGAAGAATTCATAACGTAATTAAATCCTTCTTAAGTAATAGAAAAATCAAAGTTGTCCTCGACGGACGTACATCCAAACAATATGACATAAATGCGGGAGTGCCTCAGGGGTCTATCCTTGGACCTCTATTGTTCCTGATATTTATAAACGACCTCCCTGATAATATTGTTTCGGAGATGGGTATATTTGCCGATGACACCACTCTCTATAACAGATATGAGGGGAAAACAAATGAACACATATCCAAGAAAATGGCAGAAACACTAGAGGATGACCTCCAATCCGTAGTGGAATGGGGACAAAAATGGTTGGTCTCATTCAATGCTGCTAAGACTAAGCTTGTTTCCTTCAATAACTACAAGAAACCTTCTCTACCACCAATAGCAATGGCCAAGAACACATTGCCTGAAAGTACTTCTTTTAAACTCCTCGGCCTAACGTTTACAGGGAATATGAACTGGAATAGATACATTGAGAGCATTGCCAAGGCTGCTGCAAGGAAGGTTGGCTCCCTCTACCGTGCTAGAAAACTACTTACGCCTGCCAGTATCCTATACCTCTATAAGGCAACCATTCGCCCATGTATGGAGTACTGTTGTCACATCTGGGCTGGTGCATCTGCTGCTTGTCTCTCGCTCCTGGACAGGGTTCAAAAAAGAGTCGCAAACCTGATAGGTCCTGAACTGTCATCTGGGCTTCAACCTCTGTCCCATCGACGAGATGTTGCATCCCTCTGCCTGTTCTACAAATACTTTAATGGTGAATGCTCTGACGAACTGCAAACACTTGTACCTCCCCGACGTAACTACCCCCGACAAACCCGACAAGCTACTAAGTCTCATCCCTTTACAGTGGAGATCCCTAGGTGCAAGAAAGCCTTTTACTCCAATAGTTTCTTCCCCAGAACTGCGGGTCTTTGGAACTCCCTTCCGGGATTCTGCTTTCCCAATTGCAATGATATGCAGAAGTTCAAGTGTAATGTTAACAAACATCTTTCTACTCTTCTCCCTTCATAATGACCCCGCTAATTAATTCCCTAATAGTAGCCCCCTGCTTCAAAGTGGCACTGTGCCTTGTTTGGGGTGAAAATTGAATAAAAAAAAAAAAAAAAAAAAAAAAAAAAAGAGCAAATAGTTAATAAAACATGTTTATAATATACTTTAGTTTTTACCATCTTGGATCATTTTGGTAAAGTTAATTGTTATATATATATATACCTTCAGTTCCTTCAGCTATACTTCAAACAGAGGACAAAACTTAAAAAGAATTCTTGGTAAAATTATTACAAGAAATGGAAGGCTATAACAATTAAACGGCTCCGGTGTAAGCGCGACACAAAAACATAAATAACACACACGCTATCGTAATTATGTATAGCTGCTATATAGTACATGAAAAAGATGACTAATCTAGAGAAATGAAGATTTAGTGTCAGGAGAATTTTTTTTTACACTGAAACAGGTTTTATACGACATGACCTTTTTTTATTAAATTTATTGCACAGTGTAATTAGAACGAATGGAAGACATTGCTAAGGTTGTTATAAAAAGATGTGGACTTCCTCTTTCCTCATAGAAAACTATATTGAGGACATTGACAAGGTTGCTGCAAATAAGGTGGTTTCTCTTTAACATGCCAGAAAACTACTCATACCTGACAATATCCTATATCTCTACAAAGCCAAGAGGTCCTCCACTATCAACTAAGCTCCAACCCCTGTCCCATCGCCGAAATATTGCATCCTGTGTCTGTTCTACAACCATTTAATCGAAGCGGTTCTGACAAACTCATAGCAGCTGTATTTCTTCGATGTAAATACCCCTGATTGACCCGACAAGCTGCAAAATTCCACCTCTTCGATGTAGACATACCTTAATGCTGGAAATCTTCTACTATAATAGTTTCTTCTCGTGAACTGCTAGACTTTGGAATTCCCTTCCGGGTTTCTGCTTCTTAACGACATGCAGAAGTTCAAGTGTAATGTGAACAGACATCTCACTGCTCAACTCCCTACGTAGTGTCCCTGTATATATGTTCACGAGTAGTAGCCCCTTACATCCAAGGGACACCGAGTAAAAATAAATTTATAAATCGATCATCTCCATAACAAATAGGTCCTGGATATGACCTTAAACTATATCCGATGGTGAGGCCCGAGCTTGCGGGCTTTGGGGAGTGTGGAGCCACCCTTTAATTACCATTGCTCCCAGGTCCACTCTGACCCGGAGTGGTAGTACCTCTTAGGGTCCCAACTATGGGTTAAATAGAAACCGACTTGAAAACATATATTCAATTAAAAACATTTTCTTCAAAATCTTTGGATTCGGCATTAAATAACCTGAAAAGGGTTGACATGCCGTAAAACAAAAAACAACCAACCAAACATAACAAGCAATACTGATAACATAATGAAACAACTTCGCGCGTGTATGTGCATTTTTCGTACTAACGTAACTTTTATAATTGCTGATATAATTAATATAGACACGGGTTCTTCCTCATGTGATTGGCTTGTCCGCTCCCCGCCCCCCCCCCAAATACGGACTAATAGTGTACACTAGAGCGATAGAGTCTTATTTTAACATTCAAAACAACTTTCACTACTCACTAGGAGTTCTCGAACCGGTCATCACCAGAGATTGCTCAATCAAAATAACAGACTTTTTAAAATTTCATACGAAGGTACTCGATGTCTGGGACTGGGAGTGTTCTTACATAGGTTTTGTATCGGAATGCGTCTGATAAATATAAAAAATCGATGATCGAAAAATCGAATTAAAGAAGAAAGTCCGATATTTGCCAAAGTAAACACTTTTATACAAATATATATATATATATATATATATATATATATATATATTTATATATATATATATATATATATATATATATATATATATATATATATATAAGCCAAGTACGTCCAAGGATGGAATACTGTTGCCATATCTGGGCCTTGATAAGTGGTGATCACTGTGTAAAAAATTTAAAAAAAAAACCTACCATGACAAGTACATTTGAGAAGATTTATTACCGCACAAGCAGAAAAGCCCAGCCTATAAAATAGACTGTAGATTCTTTTATAAAACGGGGGGGGGACATTCGAAATGATTTTTTTCTTTTTAGAGCACAATTGAACCATGATACTTGACTTCCGTACGTATAACTTTAGTTCAAGTGATTATGTAGAAATAATTTCATTAAATCAACAGTTGGTTCTTTGATAAGACAGGGGCGCGTTCAAAATGTTTCTGTTTCCAACACAATTAAACCATGATACTTGACTTTTGCATTTAAACTTATGAAGCCATTAGTTAGATATTTTATAAAATCAACAGGAGATTCTGTACAGTGCATTGTAGATTATAATATATTGTAAGCTAAGTCACTGTGGAGAGGTGTGTGAAGCTTTCTCCTGTGACATTGTGGGAGAGTTCCTTACTAGAGCAGACAATCAATCGATCTGATTAAAAAAAAAAAATGAACAATTTCACCGATTTCGATGACAATAAAAGTATTGGAAGCGTGGAACATTTGTTGACCTTTATTCAATCCCGGGCAACGTCAATTCTCTCTGCTAGTATTATATATCACCAGAAAAAATAAATAAACATACGATGATTTTATTGTTTTCTTTTTCCGTTGAAACGCACCTTGTTTTGATTTCATGTTTGTTTTTATTCGGACTTTTTCAGCTGTTTCTAATTCTGTGTCGGTTTTATCATATTCCAAAAAACATCACACCGATTTATATGTTTATCTTAGGGTTTGATCCTTGAAAAGAACAAACACTCAGAATTTATTAGTTTCATTCTACACCACGACGTAGGTAGGTACGGTGGTAGTTCCAATTGTATCATCGTGACATCGATCAAGTTATTATCAATTAATAAACATGTTTGAAATTGGACTTCAGCAGAGATTTCATTAGAGGCAAGCAATGCCGACGATTACTGGACGGGATGGAGTAGGTTTCAGCAATGCTCGGCAGGCCTCTTTAATTTTACTTTTATCATAACTTAAAAAGTATATGCTATTTTTTTGTTTTTTTTAACGGCGGCGAACTTTATATTGATAACTATTTTCTTTGGAAATATTGGGACACAATACCATGAGCCTGCTTCCCAGCTGACTATGACATGGTTATTTTAAAATCCAAAGGAAATAAGTTCTTGTTGAGCCGTCCTCTTTAATAATTTACGCTTACCTTAGTTACGTCATTACTGGTCATGTTTCAACATCTACCTAACACTAACTGACCCTTATCCCCGGGTCTTGATAAACGGTGCCCCCCCTCCTCCCAAAAAAAAAAAAAAAGAGTGTAGCAACAAACAGCGGGAAAAAGTTTATAAGTAAACCAGATGTTATGAGTTTGACAGAGCAACTTCCATTAAATGGTTGTAGAACAGACACAGGGTGCAATATTTCGGCGATGGGGCAGGGGTTGGAGCTTAGTTGATAGTACAGGACCTATTGGCTTTGTAAAGATATAGGATATTGTCAGGTATGAGTAGTTTTCTAGCATGGTCAAGAAAAAACACTTTATTTGCAGCAACCTTGTCAATGTCCTCAATGTAGTTTTCTATTACGATAGAGGAAGCCCACGACGAAAAAAAAAAAATACCGACATTTTCTCTTATTTCCTCAAATTTCCATTTGAAAATCGTTACGATGTCCATGAAACAAAACCGTTTTCTTTTAGAACAAAAATCTGTATATCAAGCCCGTAGTACCTTTAACGTACCTACATGTGTCACGATTTCAATATTATAAATTATTCGATCGGGAGATCCTATTTATTAAAAAGGAGAATAGAAGGTAATAACATACTGCAAACATTAAATTAGTAATACATGGATATGCTAATTTAATGTTCGTAGTATGTTATCGCTAGGACAATAGCATATTCTTTTCATCGTTTTGACTCTCAGGTGTGTGTGTGTGTATATATATATATAAAGGCGAATGAACTGTTTTTCTGGGTCAACGGACAACTAGCACCATGTATATTTGTGTGTGTATATGTGTATTGGGGTGGAGAGGGCTCCCGTAAGCCGTGGTGAAGGCAACATTTCTAGGAGAAGCAAATCTCTGATTTAAAAAAAAACAAAGCGGAAGACCATTACCCGCATTAAGCTGGTCTGCAGTTTAATTTGTTGCTGGCTATCTTGCTCTTGCTTGTTGCTGGATCTCAACATTTTGAACCGAGAGAGAGAGAGAGAGAGAGAGAGAGAGAGAGACTTAGCTGTCGTACAAAGCTAAGACTCTGGAACATCATCTTTGTATAGATACTCCCTCAGGCATTTGGGCTCATGGATTTTAAATGTCTGAGGGAGTGGCACTCGTCTGACAAGACGTTACAATCATCATTATATATATATAACTGGAGTTCTGTCAGCTATAATTGAAACCAAAACGTATGAAGAATTCTTGGTAAAATTATCACAAGAAATGGAAGGTCATAATTAGGGCTATGACAAGAGAATGTTCTTTTTATTGTTTTGACTCTCGAGTATATATCCGGCACAGCTAATCAATTGAGAACCACATCACTAACTAAAAAGTGATACGACATTAACTGATATATACTCGAGAGTCGAAATAATGAAAATAATATATATTCTTTTGCCGTCGTCGTAACAATTAAACGACAGTCACTCGAAAGAAAAAAATTAAGCGTGACACACAAAATAACACACGCTATCGTATTAATATATAGATGTATGAATTTAAATAAACGAGTCTTGCAATGGTAAGCCACGAACTCATTTTTTTTAATGCAATGTAACTCTTTGTGCGAACAGCTTTGCTCCTTGCCATAATAGGTAAATTTTATTTATTTATTTATTTATTTATTTTCTTCCTTTGAAGATTGTAATGCTGGGTATGGGGCTGCCAAACCCGCTGCCAACATTGCCTGCTTTTTATTGAAACCAACCGAGAGCTCTTTTTAGTATTCTCGCTGTTCCCTTAAGTGCAATTGTCTGGATCTCTTTTGCACTTGGTTCACCAGGAATATTTTTTTTTTATCTCGCATGTGCAACTTTTTAATTTCTGAAATATATCACATGTAACCAGTTGTCATATTCAAAGAAGAGTCAATATTTTGATTTTTAAATAAAATAGTTTTATTTTCTATTTGTGTATTTTAACCCAATTTTAGACAAAGTTTCAACTGGAGAGTAAAAAAAAAAAATAAATTTTAGATACCCTGGGACTTAATGAGCTAAAAACTGGTTAAAATTCTGTTCTTTGGTACGACGGAATCCAAAAGAACATTAATGTTTTTCTTTTGCTTTAAAAGCACGACAGAACCGTAATACTTGACTGTTGGCTTTTAGACTTTAAGCAAATGGTCACAGTTCTTGTGTAGAATTGACAAAGAAGTTTGATATATTTTTTTACAATCTTGTTCGCCCCAAACAATGCATATTGCCACTCGGACGTAAGAGGCTACTATTAAAGACCAAACCTGCAGGGACACTATGTAGGGAGTTGGGCAGCAAAATGTTTGCAGGGACACGTTGTTGGGATTTGGGGCAGTAAGATGTCGGTTCACGTTACACTTGAACTTCTGCATGTCAGCACAGTAAGGGAAGCAGGGACCTGGACTGGAATTCCAGAGTTTCGCGGTTCTGGGGAAGAAACTACTGGAGTAAAAAGATCTTTTACATCTAGGGATCTCTACTGTGTGGGGTGGGATTTAGCTGCCTGTCGGGTTTGTCGAGGGTGTCTACGTCGTGGGGGCACAAGTGTCTGCAGTTCGTCAGAGCATTCACCATTAAAATACTTGTAGAACAGGCAGAGGGATGCAATGTTTCGTCGATGGGACAGAGGCTGAAGCTTAGATGCCAGTTCAGGACCTATCAGATTTGCGACTCTCTTTTGAACCTTGTCTAGTAGCGAGAGACTAGCAGCAGACGCACCAGCCCAAATATGACAACAATACTCCATACATGGGCGAATGGTGGCCTTATAGAGGTACAGAATACTTTCAGGTGTCAGTAGTTTTCTAGCACGGTAGAGAGAGCCTACCTTTTTCGCAGCGGCCCTGGCAATGTTTTCAATATAATTGTTCCAACTCATGTTTCCTGTGAACGTTGGGCCAAACAGTTTGAAAGATGTACTCTCAGACAGGGAGTCACTGGCCATTGCTATTGGTGGCAGAGAAGGTTTCTTGTAATTATTGAAGGAAACCAGTTTAGTTTTGGCAGCATTGAATATGACCATCCATTTTTGTCCCCTCCCCCCATTCCACTACAGATTGGAGGCAACAAAATGTCCGTTTGCATTACATTTACAGTTCTGCATGTTTGTAAAGTTAGGGAAGCAGGAAACAGGGAGGGAAATCCAAAGTTTAATAGTTCGACTATTACACTACTTAGTTAAACTATTAGAGGAAAAAACTTTCTGGCATCTAGTGATCTTTGCAATGAGGGGGTGGGATTTTGTTGCTTACCTGGTTAGTAGGGATTCTAACGCTAACGGGACACAAGCACTATGAGTTCACTAGAGCAGGTTCTATTAAAGTGTTTGTAAAACAGACACAAGGATTCGACACTGCGGTGATGGGACAGAAGTTGGTGCTTGGCTGACAGTGTGGAACCTTTTAGATTTGTACACTAAGAGGGAAAGACTAGTGGTAGATGTGCCATCTTAGATATGGCAACAATATTCCATGCATAGGCGAATGGTGGCTCTGTAAAAGTATAGGATGCTGGCAGATAGAGGATGTAAACCTCCCTCGCAATAGCTTTGGCAATGTCTTCAGTGTATTTGTTCCAATTCATGTTGTTTGTAAATGTTATGAAGGTGATTGAGTATTGACGTTTATGGCTACCAAACCTTTTGTAATAAATCTGCTCAATATAGGCGAAGATTTTAAGTGTGTGTGTGTGTGTGAGAGAGAGAGAGAGAGAGAGAGAGAGAGAGAGAGAACGACAGCAATTTAAGGGGGCCAATAAATTTTTGTTGTGATTATTAGCGGGGAGGTCTATTGCCACCTGGAGTTAAGGTTGGGGTAACGTTCCAGTGTTTTTTTTTTTATTATATATGGACTGAGGGGGGGGGCGATAGATTGAAATTAACCATATTTACGAAATATTACAAGGAGGAATCAACGTTGTTGACATACGAAGGTGAAGTCCTTTATCCGAAAAAAAAAAAAAAAAAATTCTTGTATCCTATATCTCTACAAGATCACTATTCACCCATGCATGGAGTATTGTTGCCACATCTGGGATGGTGCATCTACTACTAAGCTCTTCCTCTTAAAGTCTTAAAAAAAAAAAAAAAAAAAAAAAAAAAAAAAAAAAAAAAGAGTCGTCAACCTTATAGATCCTGCACTATCAACCAAGCTCCAATCCCTGTCCCATCGCCGCAATATTGCATCCCTGTGCCTGTTTTACAAGTATTTTAATGGAACGTGCTCTGACGAACTCGTAGCACGTGTCTCTCTTCAACGTAATTTTCATATCAAGTGCTCGTCTGAGCTCCAATCTATGGCTCTTCCTCGCCAAACTTTCACGAAAAACACCAGTCTAGCTGAAAACACTAGCAATAATTTCCCCCACTCTTTATTAAATTTAATCTTTCCACCTGACTACAATATGATCGTCTTCAAGTCCAATGTAAACAAGTTTTTGATGAGCCATTCCCTTAAGTAATCCAATTTACCAAATTTCCATAACTATCAATTACTACGATATTGTCCCATTGACTACTGTACACTCGTTCACCCTTATCCTCGAGTGGCCTCTAGGGCTTTATAAGTGATGACTCCTTTGTAAAAAAAAAAAAGCAAATTATATATATATATATATATATATATATATATATATATATATATATATATATATCCCCGACAGACAGCAAAATCTAACCTCTTCACTCTTGAGTACCCTGATGCTGGAAATTTGGTACTTATGAATTTTTTATATCGCGCTGAAATAACGTTACTATTTCGAAAGCCATTTTTAACATAGGGAGAGGAGAGCGTTTTGTAACTATTCTGTGCTTCCACCTAACAGTTTAATAATAAAAGATATCGTGAAACTTGGATTTAACCTGAAAAACTATTTAAAAATAGCGCGGTACCAAAAATAAATAATTCTTCTACTTTAAACGTTTCTTCCCTCGAACTTCTAGACTTTGGAATTCCCTCACTGTTTCCTGCTTCCCTTGCTATACGGAGATGCAGAAATTAAATGTAATGTGAACAAACATCTCGCTGCCCATCTCCTTATATACTTCCCCTGTAGACATGGTCCCAACTAGTAGCCCCTTACGTCCAAGTTGCAATATGCCTTGTTTGGGGTGAAGAAGAGATAAAAAATTTTAAAAAATGTCGAAATGAGAAATCCGTGAAATCGAAAAAAAAAAAAATTCGGTGAAATTCATGGTCAGTCATTTCAGATCCGTGTGCAGAATTGACGGTACTTCTGCAGTTTATAGACCGCACTTTTTTTTTTAGGTGGAATTTTCAAATAAATTCAATTTATACAGCATTTTGTTTATTAATTAGTGAGGTGAAAGTACAAACTAATTACAAAACGCTTGACTCATGGTAAGAATGTGTTTCGAAATATCATCTCAGCAGTTTTTGATATTTGTGCAGAATACGGACCGTGCTGAGACTCCGCACGGTCCGTATTCTGCACAAATATCAAAAACTTAAACAACTTTGTCCAAATTCTATAAAAAACACAAAATTGTCAATGTTAAAAAATAGAATAACAAACGTGCTCTATCTTAATCATGCAACTAACTCTAAGTCCGGGTGCAATACTAAAAATAAAGAAAACTTGGAAAAGGTACGCATGTAATAGATTCGTTAAAAGTATACGGGACATTTTGAAACAAACTTCGTCAGAATATTTGCTCAAAAATAGACAAGAAAATATAACGAGTTTTTTTTTTTGTTTTTTTTGTTTTTTTTAAGTTGCGATAAAAAAAAAAGATTAAAATTCGAAATAAAAACAACATTGCAATAGTATTTTGCATTTTTGGTAATTTAAAACAAAATTAAAAAAAAAAAATATGTCGCTTTTGTATGAAATCGTTGAATTTATGAAATCCACTTGTACCGTTATTGTTTCTTGTTTATACTGAATACAGACCGTGCTGAAATCATGACACTTGTGTTTAGAAACCCATTCTTAACATGTGGAGAGGAGTCTGTACTTTCACCTCACACTTTAAGGTGATTGTTAAACAATATTACTTAATTGTCATAAATTATTGTTGAAAATAATAATATAGTCAAAAATTACGAAAATTTATCAAATAGAACAACTAGTGTTACGGTATTTTTAGTAAAAAGAAAAAAAGTCTATCGCTAAACAACTAATATTGCACGCGATGGATAAGTAATCTAAAAGATTCGTTCCGAGTTATGTCCCCTCCATGTGAACTTTTCACTTTATAACGTCTAAGAACAACGCAATTTTACCCAATTTTCCGTAAAAATTACTTTATAACTTTCTATTCGATGATTTTTCATAATTTTGTGATATATTATTATTTTCGACATGACAATTAAGTTTTTGCTTAAAACATTTTTTTAATTGATCTGACGACTATCTTAGGAAGGACCCACTTTAATAAGCAAAAGATACCGTAAACTTGAAAATACTATACAAAAAAAAAAAAAATAGCACGGTTCATACACTGCAGAAATATTGTTTTGTTTAACAGTAACGATACACAAAAAAAAAAAAACGGAAAAATTATATACAATTAAAATTATATACAATTAAAATTAAATACAACAAATAACATAATGGGTTCTCCTGTACTACTTTCGTTTTTTTTTCTTGCTCACATGCCCCTATTCTGAATTCGTAGCAGCGGGCAGACGTCAGTGGACTTGTTTTTTCTAAAACGGTCGTTGACTACTTTTTAGAAGTTATTCTAGCAAATAACCTAACGATTTAATAAAGAAAAACATCGTAAAAACTGAATTTAACTTGAAAATACTTTGCAAAAAAAAAAAAGAAAAAAAAAAAGTTTTTTATTTAATAACCAATTGATATAAATTATTGCACAATAAAAATTAAATTAAAATAAAAAATCAGGGTTTGTATTACTATACACAGATTCGAAAAAGTTGTCACAAAAAAATAAATGTTATCTAAAGCAAGATAAGTTACTTTTCTACCTAACTGGATATGTTTTTAGTGTTTTTATTTAATGTAACATGTTTATTCAGCTCGAAAAACATACAATGTGTACCGATGTATTGGAAAGTTAAAAATGGCGCCCGACTATCTTTTTGACACAGTAAGTTTGGGAAAAGGAGTTAAAAATAAAAAACTAGACAAAATACTGTTAGAAACTCGCTCAATATATGTTACCGTGACATAGGCTGACATATATTCGGTGGGTTTTTAATAGTATTTTGTCTAGTTTTTTTTTTTTTTTTTTTTTTTTTTTTTACTCCCTTTTCCCAAACTTACCGTGTCAAAGAGAGAGTTGCATGCCATTTTCAACTTTCCAATACATCGGTAAACACTGTATGTTTTCGAGCTGAATAAACATGTTACATTAAATAAAAACACTAAAAATATATCCAGTTAGGTAGAAAAGTAACTTATCTTGCCTTTTGATAACATTTGTTTGTTATATATTTGTTTTTTGACAACTTTTTCGAATCTCTGTGTATACACTAATACAAACCCGCTTATTTTTTTTATTTTTATTTATTTTTTTTTTTTTTGTATAATAGTATCTTCAAGTTAATTTCAGTTTATGGCATTTTTATTTAATTAAATAATTCGAAAGAAAATGATTTTTTGTTTTAATTCATTTTTATTTTTTGTATCAGTTTAAGATATCTTAAGCATTAAAAAAAATAACATTATTAATGACAGTTTTGGTAGAAAGAAAAAAGTCCACTGATGTCAGTCCGCTGCTACGAATTCGGAGTAGGGGCATGTGAACGAGAAAAAGCGAAAGTAGCTAAGGGAGATATCTCCTACAGGAGAACCATTTAAAAATAATAAAAACGGAAAATTAAATATGCAAAAAAAAAAAAAAAAAAAAAAAAAAAAAAAAAAAAAAAAAAACGGGGAAAAATACAAAACGCAAATTTTAACTTGAATCCAACAAACCAAAAAAAAAAAAAAAAAAACGGAAAAGTTTAAAGAAATAACTGAAATTTACCTGAATCTTCCCAAGCGTAAGTAAAATTCATCAAAAATAAATATGCAGTGGCGATTGTCGCCGTGTTGTTCAAGAAATGTCTCCTCGCCATCGAGTGTGTTTTTAGTCCTGCTCAGTGTTTGGCAACTTTTTCTCAACTAAGGGGTTCCGCTGTCGGCAGGCGATATTAGACGCGCAACGGCCTGGGATACTTTTACTACACCACGCGGGTAACACGACACCACCACCACCGCCACCGCCGCTGCGGACGCCGATACCGTCGCCGCCATGCTGTCAAAACAAAAACTTCTGTAATAAAAAAAAAACAGAAAAGAGAAAAAAATGAATCAGAAAAACGATTTAAAATATTGAAAAGAAAAAGAAAATAAATCCATCCCCCATCACTACAATTATAATTCTTACACTTTCTTTTTTTTTCTTTCTTTTTTTCTTTCTTTTTTTTAAATACTGTAGCTTGAGTTTATCTCCCTTCTCTGCATTATTGCATGACATATACATATGTGTGTGTGTGTGTTTGTTTGTATGTGTGTGTGTGTGTGTGTTTGTGCGCGCGCTTAGATGTAACACTACAAGTCATATATATATATATATATATATATATATATATATATATATATATATATATGTATATATATATATATGTATATATATATATATAAGTACATGTAAAATGTATGTGTATAAAAATACAAATAAAACTGCATATATGTGTATATATTCATACTTGTGTATATCTATATTAGTGTTTATTTGCTTTCCCACCAAAGCAAAATGTGACACAAGGTCGTTTTTAAAGTGGCTTTAAACCAGCTCCCCGAAAAAAAAGGGAAAAGGGGCACTCTGGTTTGGGTAAAAAAAATAGTAATTGTCCTAGTGTAGAGGGTTTCCCCTCCATTGACTGGGCCAAATTACCTTAAGTGCAGAATCTGAAGAACAGATACTACACTTTGACCTCGGCCCGAAGGCCAAGAACAACAATTATATCTATATTTCTCTCCCCCTCTCTCTCTCTCCCTCTCTCTCTCTCTCTCTCTCTCACTCACACACACACACACACACACTATATATATATATATATATATATATATATATATATAGGGAGAGAGAGGGGAGGATACGTATATATGTGTGCAGAGACATATAACTATATGTATACACACATACATATAATCATATATTCATGCTTACATATAATATATATATATATATAAGTATATAAGGATATATGTACATATATAACTACACATATACGTTTATATATATACACACATATGTAAGTAAATATATATGCATATATCATTAGAATATATATATATATATATATATATATATATATATATATATTCTAATGATATATGCATATATATTTTCGTTACACATGCACATTGCAATATATATATATATATATATATATATATATATATATATTGCAATTTAAGTTTCATCTTCCTTAGTATGCTTTCTCTTTCTTTCAAACATCCGCTGAAAATAATAATAATAATAATAATAATAATAATAATAATAATAATAATGAATAAATAAATAAATTCATCTAAATCTAAATATATCAACATGTTATCACGTAAGCCATTCATTATTTTTCCATTCATTTCTTTTTGTTGCTGCAATTCTCAAAAATTTTCTCCCTTTTTTGATTTCTCGTCTTCCTTTTCCCTGCTTTCCCATTAACTTTAAAAAAAAGAAAGGTCCGAAAGAAAGAACCCCCTCCCCTCATATTTACTCTATAGCTATTTAATAGGACTCCCTTCCCACTCGTCATCCCCATCTCCATCTAAAATAAATATACATAAAAATCATTCACGTCTTAATTTCCGCTTTGAGGAGGCTGTGTTTGTTGCGGGAGTGGGAATATTTTTCGCGTATTGTCGGAGATTATTGGTTGCGACGCGATACAAACTCCCCGCTTTAACTCCGCCCCGTCTCCAATATTTTTATGTATATTTTTGTGAGTCGAAAAATAAATTCATATGACCTCCCACATTTTTTATTCCATTTTTTTGTGCTTTGCTTTTCTTAGAAAATATGGAAGGAAATATAAAAATAATTTTTTAAAAGCTCCCAATTAGGAATCGGTGTCATTTTTTATTCCGCGTAATCAGCCATAGTCGAGGGATTTTAATTCGATAAATAAACTCAACCTTCCCACCTTCTTTCGATGAATCGCGTCATAATACATACAATTTGGAACTTCGCGTGCAAACGATATATCACCTCTCTCTCTCTCTCTCTCTCTCTCTCTCTCTCTCTCTCTCTCTCTCTCTCTCTAACACACACACACACACATACGCACACACACGCACACACAAACATACTCATTTACACACAAACAGGCTGCACGCAGGTGCGCGCGCACATACGCCCGGCACGACACATATCGCATAGCTTAAACGTCACATGTGCGAACATTTCTATTTTAACGCATCTGTTTCTCATCCATTCTATCTATCTATCTATCTATCTATCTATCTATATATATATATATATATATATATATATATATATATATATATATATATATATATATATATATATATATAAAGCTGAATGTGTGTGTGCGTGTGTGTGCGTGTGTACGAATAGGCTCCTGTATGGTTTAATATTATAGAAAACTGACCACATAACAAGGATAGAAGAGATATCGAGAATCAAAAATTTTGAGCAGGATTAGTTTATTACAATTGTGAGGTCTGCGTAAGAAATGGAAATAAAAAACAAAACTTTTACAGGGGTTTTTATATAGATGCATTAAAATACTTTGATAGGTATGTTACAGTTTGAACAGGGATGGTATATAAAAATTGTGGTGTCTGCATTCGCGCCTGGCATCCATAGAATGAAAATATGCCACAAACTATTGTCTGTCGGTATAAAATAATTATTATTTATTATAAAATATTGAAGATATAAAGCCTCTCTAAGAAAATTAAAAGTGAGCCCTATTCAATGAATTATGCAAAAAGCGGCCAACTTCCAACTTCCTGTCGTTGAATACTCTGTCAGACTGCCAACTCTGAACGCCCACCGAGATCGCATTCATGGGTACTTGATTTCCTTCCAATAATGTGTTAGTTGCCGAAGTCCTGGAGTAAATGCGCTAGTCTGTAAAGGCAGGGGTAGCTTTGTTCACTAGATTTGAATTTCTTGAGTAATTTTCAGTTCCTACACTGATAATTACATAAGCATGAAAATATTCTAATATAGAAATAGCAAAATGTGTGTTGCGTGTGTGTGTGTGTGCGTGTGTGTGTGTGTGTGTGTGCGCGTGTGTGCGTGTGTGCGTGTGTGTGTGTGTGTGTGTGTGTGCGTGTGCGCGCGTGTGTGTGTGTGTGTGTGTATGTGTGTGTGTGTGTTTGTATGTCTCGCAAAAACTTTCCGACAGACGCGTCGGAACGTGATAAAATCGGTATCGTTTTAAAGCTCGGTCTTTCGAATGACAAATATCGAAAAATTGGCCACAAACATTAATTCGTTAACTCTCAACTGGGAATTTTTCTACAAGGAAGAGTCGCTTTTTTCGTCGACATTTTCGCAAGTCGTCGTCTCCTTTCGACTGACTACCCTTAATTCAAACGCTCGCGACTTCCGGTTACGCGTTGGATGCATCAGCTACGACGTTACGTCTTTTTACTCCTTCTTTTCATCCTTCGTGTTACGGGTTCCTGCCTGCTACCACTTTTTTTAGCACCTCTGTTGTTTCGGCGTTCCTTACTACACCACCTCTACACACCCGGACAACGCCGGGTACTCGCGCTAGTATATATATATATATATATATATATATATATATATATATATATATATATTAAACATTAAACAATAACAAAGTGCTATTCAAATCCACGTCAGCACTTTGTTATTGTCTTTTGTTTTCGTGTAAAAAAAAAGTAAATAAATTTTGGCTTTGTATCTGATACTTATTCCACCCACTGTATGTGTTTATTGTAGTTTAATTCACTCTTGACAGACTATGGATACCCACTGTATGTGTTTATTGTAGTTTAATTCACTCTTGACAGACTATGGATACCCACTGTATGTGTTTATTGTAGTTTAATTCACTCTTGACAGACTATGGATACCCACTGTATGTGTTTATTGTAGTTTAATTCACTCTTGACAGACTATGGATACCCACTGTATGTGTTTATTGTAGTTTAATTCACTCTTGACAGACTATGGATACCCACTGTATGTGTTTATTGTAGTTTAATTCACTCTTGACAGACTATGGATACCCACTGTATGTGTTTATTGTAGTTTAATTCACTCTTGACAGACTATGGATACCCACTGTATGTGTTTATTGTAGTTTAATTCACTCTTGACAGACTATGGATACCCACTGTATGTGTTTATTGTAGTTTAATTCACTCTTGACAGACTATGGATACCCACTGTATGTGTTTATTGTAGTTTAATTCACTCTTGACAGACTATGGATACCCACTGTATGTGTTTATTGTAGTTTAATTCACTCTTGACAGACTATGGATACCCACTGTATGTGTTTATTGTAGTTTAATTCACTCTTGACAGACTATGGATACCCACTGTATGTGTTTATTGTAGTTTAATTCACTCTTGACAGACTATGGATACCCACTGTAAAGGTGCCTGCGCGCGGAATTTTTGCGGCAAGAGTCACGCAATCTCCAACTACACCTCTCTTAAGTCGACACCGTTAAATAGCAGTGGCAAGTGGGGTTTAGGACGACTGGAAACAATGCCGAGAAAAGCAGAGAGCACATACGGCTCATTGAATTCCCAAATGGTCATCTGGTGCTAGCCAGGCTCAACGTTGCTTAAATTCGGTGAACGAAGAACCGGTGTGTGAACGTGATTTCTCATGCTTGCTCCTACACACAGACACTCATTCACACACAGTTCCATAGTGTTAAAACAGAAGAATGGACCAACCATAAACGGGCAAAATACCTACCGACTGAACTATCCCAAGAATATATTGATAGGGATGGTTCCCTGGACTGGCTCAAAAGAGGATCCCTCCATTACGACCAAGAGAGGTTGATATTGGCTGCACAAGACCAGGGCCTCATGACAAACGCCTTCAAAAAGATGTGTGGTCTAAGCAACAATAATAAATGCAGGTTCTGTATCACTGAGGTTGAGAGTGTGGGCCACCTGATTTCTGGTTGCAAAGT
>NC_136499.1:130062675-130092675 GCF_053919585.1 Euprymna scolopes | reverse complement strand
CATTTAAAATTATTCACCCCCCCCCAAAAAAAAAGATTAAAAATCAACTATATAAGAATTAAATTTTACCAAGGACAAGACTCTTCTACCTACCTAGATAAGTTTATTTGTGTTTAAACATAATTTAACGCGTGTTTTGGTTCAAAACAAACTTAGTGTCAACTCTGTTACGTTAGAATTTAAAAAAAAATAGCTGCCTCATAAGTCCTGCACAAGGACCCTTGATAACCACTGAAAATCAAAAATTAAACAAACGCTGGTAAAAACAACAAATAAATGTCAACAATTGAGCAAAAATGAAATGTTCTTCCAGTATTTATTTAATTTTTCGATTGTATTCAAAAATCAAGTAAATTGATACAGTAGTCTTCTCTCTCTCATATATATATACTAGCGGGGGTACTTGTTTCCGGGATGGGGAGGGGAGTTTTAAAAAATGTTATGGTAGGTAAGTAGGAAGGATCAAACCCGGAGTCATGAGTAAAAGTAGGAAAATAAAGTGTGAAAAAAAAAAAAAAACATCTTCAACGTTAACAGTTCAGCCACCAAGAAAAGTCCATTCCAGTTGTTTAGGAAAAAAAAAACGACTACGGTAGGTCGGCGCGAACGTGAAAATATAATGTGAATTGTCCAGCACGCTAACCACTACGCCACAGAGCACTGCAGCTTAGTTCAGTGATTTTAAATAACTTCAGATGAAAGAACTACGATGCCAAACCGGTGTTCTCTTCTCAACTGTTCCTTGTGAACGATCCCCAAACGGTGTTAAGTGGTGGCAGGGGGAGGAGGAATTTATTAGAGAGAAAATATTTTACCACTTCCATTGATCTTAACCGATTTTGGCCGTGACTTCTCAGCAGAAAAAGTATAGAAATCTAAGATTATCGAGGAATTTGAGAAATAATAAGCCTATAACACACTTCAGATATTGTTCTGCCGTTTGTGCATATTATATTTGCATGAAATATCTCGATTTTTAATCCTATTAATGTCAAAATCAGACGGGAAAAAATGAGTTCATTTTATTTATATAGATATACTAGCGGGGGTACTTGTTTCCGGGATGGGGAGGGGAGTTTTAAAAAATGTTATGGTAGGTAAGTAGGAAGGATCAAACCCGGAGTCATGAGTAAAAGTAGGAAAATAAAGTGTGAAAAAAAAAAAAAAAACATCTTCAACGTTAACAGTTCAGCCACCAAGAAAAGTCCATTCCAGTTGTTTAGGAAAAAAAAAACGACTACGGTAGGTCGGCGCGAACGTGAAAATATAATGTGAATTGTCCAGCACGCTAACCACTACGCCACAGAGCACTGCAGCTTAGTTCAGTGATTTTAAATAACTTCAGATGAAAGAACTACGATGCCAAACCGGTGTTCTCTTCTCAACTGTTCCTTGTGAACGATCCCCAAACGGTGTTAAGTGGTGGCAGGGGGAGGAGGAATTTATTAGAGAGAAAATATTTTACCACTTCCATTGATCTTAACCGATTTTGGCCGTGACTTCTCAGCAGAAAAAGTATAGAAATCTAAGATTATCGAGGAATTTGAGAAATAATAAGCCTATAACACACTTCAGATATTGTTCTGCCGTTTGTGCATATTATATTTGCATGAAATATCTCGATTTTTAATCCTATTAATGTCAAAATCAGACGGGAAAAAATGAGTTCATTTTATTTATATAGAAGAAGAAGATAGAAGAAGAAGAAGAAGAAGAAGATAGAAGAAGAAGAAGATAGATAGATAGATAGATAGATAGATAGAATAGAAGATATATATATAACTACTTAATTTACTCACATAAAATTAATATACGAAAGTATAGATTTATGCGTAAACTTTAAGTATTTACTTCAAAAGTGCTCAATACGTAGGTAGAGCTAGTTAGTAATTTATAAAATATATATGGCGATTAAGCTACACTGAATATTCCGCGTTTAATCCACTCTAGGACTCTTCAGGCTTATGCGCGAATTCTGTGGTTGTTTGTCGTTTTTATATGCGCAGAATTCGCGCATAAGCCTGGAGAGTCCTAGAGTGGATTAAACGCGGAATATTCAGTGTAGCTTAATCGCCATATACATTTTATAACTTACTATATATATATATATATATATATATATATATATATATATATATATATATATATATATATATATACTCTTATTTTTTGTCTATTGATATTCATATTAAAATCCTTTTGTTTTATTTTTAAATAAATAAAACACAACTTTGTTATATATAAATTGTGGAATTGCATTCATCTGCAAAAATCTAGCTAATTTGCATATTCTTTTAAAAATTCATTTTTATTGATTCCTTATTAGTTTTTTCGGTTTTCTTATCGGATGACCATCTTTAGTTAACTATTTCGTGCAATGTTATTCGTGCAGATATTTTACATGAGTTATACTTGCGTCATATTAGTCACGACCTATTTGATATTCTTTAATTCGCTGTAGAATATTGTTTTATTTGAGGAAATCAATTTGGCTCGATTAATAAGGTTTTTCATAATTGCGGTCTTGTAACATTATGGACATTCCCTTTTGAAGCTTAAGATACAGGAATTGGTTGCAACAGTCTTTTTATACGGAGAAGTAATGAATACATCTTTGTTGAAGTCTATGAGAACGTAAAAAATATAATACTATTGTTTGAATTTAATTCATAAGTGAAAGCAAGTACGGAGTTTGTTTAAAAATGATCCTTTAGTTTCTCTATTTCGTTATTATTGTCAGCAAAAATAAAAATATCTTCGACGTATCTAACATAAATAGACGGTTTTTTTTACGCGGTAGTCACCACTTATCAAGGCCCGGAAGCCACTCGAGGATAAGGGTTAATGCGTGTACAGTAATCAATGGGACAATATCCTAGTAATCGTTAGTAATGGAGATCTGATAAAGTGTATTACTTAAGGGGCCGGTTTATCAGGAATTTGTTTATGTTGGACTTGAAGACATCCAAGTTGTAGTCGGTTGGGAAACAGGCAAACGGAAGAGAGTTCCACAGGCGTGCAGTTCTAAGAAAGAAGCTTTGTTCATGGAATCTACGTTTTGATTTAGGCACAGATAAAGAGTGGGGAAAATTATTGACAGTGGTGTAATAGTATTAAATATTTTACGTATATAACATAAATAGACGGTTTTTAAATAATATTAAATTTTTTTTCCAGGTTGGACATATAAAAGTTGCTAAAAGTGGATCCCAATACGGACCCTGTTGCTACCCCATTGATTTGTGTGTAAACTTGAACTTCAAAAGTGAATGCATGTATGTATATAAAGGTAACACAGAAAAATCCATCACAAATTTAGTTCTATCTCATTATATATTTATTTCAACCCAGAGTGGGCCTTATCAGACGAAGAAACTAGTCAGGCTGTGTTTGATTTTATCCTCATGTATGCTTTGACACTTGTAATTTCCTATAGCAAATCCTTTTTCGAATACACACTACCTACTATATATCTATAAAAGTGAACGTGTCTGTGTGTGTGTCTGTCTGTTTGTGTGTGTGTGTTTGTGTACATTTCCCTACGCAATAACTCTGTCAATTGTCAGCTTACGGACTCGAAATTCGATATACAGGGTGCTGAGATTTGAGAAAATGTATGTGATCGGTTTTCGGCCAGAAATTTGGCTGTTAAGGGGTCCAAGTTTGAGAACTCTACCAAACTCATCGGGCAATTTGGGGTCTAAACACTTGAAATTTTAGATATAGGTTCCTTGGACATGAATCTAACTTAATCACTTAATTTGAGCCCAAAACAATAAATGTTAATGGGGTTATAATAGGGATCAAATTTTAAAAAATTGACTGCTTTTTTTTTCTTTTTTTTAATTTTTTCTGCTAAACATACACTTCCAAACACCCAGGCATAGCCGGGCTGAAATGCTAATATATATATATATATATATATATATATATATATATATATATATATATATATATATATATATCCATGTATGGAGTACTGTTGTCACATCTGGTCTGGTGCATCTGCTGCTTGTCTCTCGCTCCTGGACAGGGTTCAAAAGAGAGTCGCCAACCTGATAGGTCCTGAACTGTCATCTAGGCTTCAGCCTCTGTCCCATCGACGAGATGTTGCATCCCTCTGCCTGTTCTACAAATACTTTAATGGTGAATGCTCTGACGAACTGCAAACACTTGTACCTCCCCGACGTAACTACCCCCGACAAACCCGACAAGCTACTAAGTCTCATCCCTTTACAGTAGAGATCCCTAGGTGCAAGAAAGCCTTTTACTCCAATAGTTTCTTCCCCAGAACTGCAGGTCTTTGGAACTCTCTTCCGGGATTCTGCTTTCCCAACTGCAATGATATGCAGAAGTTCAAGTGTAATGTTAACAAACATCTTTCTACTCATCCCCCTTCATAATGACCCCGCTAATTAAGTCCCTAATAGTAGCCCCCTGCTTCAAAGTGGCACTGTGCCTTGTTTGGGGTGAAAATTGAATTAAAAAAATATATTTTTTTCTATGATGTTAGTAAGGACTACGTTCGAAGTTTTGCTCCACTTCTCAAACTTTGAATAATTGTATCAAAACAATAGGACTTTCTTTCTGTGGTTCGGCTTCTAATCCTCTAATGTTGTGTTTTTAGTTGCTAGAATTTGTGGTGATAGGAGGCCAGGTCTTTTTTTTTATCAAGGCCTGGTGGCTGACCTGGTTATGATTATAGTTTTACACCATTACTTACCTCTTCCCTCCTCGGGGCCCTTTTTATCCTGGATGCCGACCTGATAGTATGTAGATTTATTTTTACTTATCTTTTATCAGTTAATTTCTCATCGCGCACGGCATCTTATTCAGTATTAGAAGCTGTCCTCTACTAATATTGTCCTCTAGTAATATTGTCCTCTAGTAATATTGTCCTCTAGTAATATTGGCCCTCTTTTGAAAACTTATGAACCTACTTGATGCATTAAGGAGAGATCACACCATGTTTTTTAATATATATTTTTTTTTACACAGTGATCACCACTTATCAAGGCCCGGTAGCCACTCAGGGATAAGGGTTATTGCAAGTACATTACGTTAGTGTGGAGATTTGATGAAGTGTTTACTTAAGGGGGCGGTTCATTAGGAATTTGTTAACGTTGGACTTGAAGACATCCAAGTTGTAGTCCGGTGGGAAGCAGGCAGACGGAACAGAGTTCCACAGGCGTGCATTGGTCATGGTTTACTTCCAATGAGACGTACCCTCATGTTAGAACCCCTAACAAACCCCTGTACAGAGAGACCTTAGACAGTAAGTTTTAAGAGATCAAGGAACTCTCTCCTAAAGCTTGATTAAATTATGATTTAAATTTATATCCGAGGGCTCTTTTAAGAATAGACACTGTTCCTTTTATGGCTGTTATTTGTATTCCGTTACCCTCCAGGGATTGCTTCTACGTATTTCTGAAGATTGTTTTTTTATTAGGACAGTTGCTCCTATCACAGCCGGTATAATGTTTATTTCTTTCAGAGACCATGTTGTTTTAGATCATTTTTTAAGTTCTGATGTTATCTTTTTCCCCCGTTTAGCTCTATTAAGGCCAAAGTCATTTGGGACTGTGACATCGATAATAAGCGCAGTTCTTTCGGGCTTGTTCCATATTAAAATGTTTGTCTTAATAGCCTTGTCTTTTATGTATCTGCCCGCCTGTATTTCTTTGTCATAGAGCACTATCACTTTTCCGTTTGATGTTATCGGTGGTGGTTCATGTTCCCAGATGTTCGATGGTCTGTCAAGTTGCATCTTTCCACAAATCTTGCAATGGAAGCATTTAAATATTTTGTTGGGGCGGACAGTGTAAAGACCATCTGCCAATAAGATCGAGCATCCAGATATTCGGTGGCTTGAGCTCTCAATCGTTGAGTGGAAAAACCTGCACTAGCCATTTGTTGTACGTATATTTATGCTTGCATCTAAGCTCATGTATATATATGTGTGCATATATATTGATATGCATATGTGGGAGTATGTGTGCATATATATATGCATGTATACGTCTGTATATACATATATGGATCTGTGTATATGTGTATATGTGTCTGTATGTGTCATGTCATGTCATATGCTACTGGTACCATGCAACCCAATAATACCTGCCTCATGGTCGGGTCACTGGCGACTAAACTGGTTCCCCCACCAGACTTGTTCGGTGAGGAGGGTGGCTAGTCTCCCTGAAGGATTAAAAACAAGACCTTCCAAAGGACGAATTAACCCTTTTTTCGGGTCAACGGCAAACTAGCACTGTGTATATTTGTGTGTGTATATATATATGTGTGTGTGTGTGTGTGTGTGTGTGTGTGTGTGTGTGTGTGTGTGTGTGTGTGTGTGTGTGTGTGTGTGTGTGTGTGTGTGTGTGTTGAGGTGGAGAGGGCTCCCGTAAGCCGTGGTGAAGGCAACCTTTCTATGGAGAAGCAAATCTCTGATTTAAAAAACCACAAAGCGGGAGATCAGTACCCGCATTAAGCTGGTCTGCAGTTTAACTTGTTGCTGGCTATCTTGCTCTTGCTTATTGCTGGATCTCAACATTTTGAACCGAGAGAGAGAGAGACTTAGCTAGCGTACAAAGCTAAAACTCTGTAACATCATCTTTGTATAGATACTCCCTTAGGCATTTGGGCACATGGACATTAAGTGTCTGAGAGAGTGGCATTCGTCTGACAAGACGTTGCACTCATCATCTGTATGTGTATATATTAAAACTTTAAGAACTACTTAGGTGTTTGAGAAAGTCCACAAGGTCACAAGCTTCTGGGCTTTACCTTTACCCCTGATCTTAACTGGAACAGGTACATCAAATTTGTTGCCAAGGCCGCTGGAAAAATGGTGGGATCCTTCTATGGATCCAGTAGATATCTCACTGCTGATGCAATTCTCTATCTATATAAGAGCCAGGTACGTTCAAGGATGAAATACTGTTGCCACATCTGTGCAGGAGCTGCTAGAAAGGACTTGTCCTGCCTTGATAGAGTTCAAAATAGACTTTGTAGCCTCGTAGAAGATATCCTTTTTTTCTTCTCCGCAAACTTTGTCTCACAGAAGAGTTGTTGCAAGTTTGTCTCTGCTGCATCGTTATTTTCATGGAAAGCGTTCCACTGAGCTTCAGTCTATGGTCCCCCCTCGCCAAACTTTCACAAGGAACACTCGTCTAGCTGAAAACCCTATCAATAATTCCCCCCACACTCGTTATCTGTGCCTAAACCTAAACGTAGATTCCATGAGCAAAGCTTCTTTCTAGAACTGCACGCCTATGGAATTGTCTTCCGTTTTCCTGCTTTCCAGCTGACTACACTATGGTTGTCTTCAAGTCTAACGTAAACAAGTTCTTGATGAGCCGTTCCACTTGTTAACAAATTTACCGAATTTCTATTACTAACGATTACTATATTGTCCAATTTCTACTGTACACTCTTTAACCCTTATCATCGAGTGGCATCTTGGCCTTGATAAGTGGTGATGCCTATAAAAAAAAAAGTTGAATATACTGAGGTAAGCATTTTTTTTCATCCGGGTGGCCATGTTCTTTCCGACACCCACTGGTCACACAGGTCACACTGAACACATATCCTTCATTACAGTAAGACTAAAAGTGTCGAAAAAAAATTTTTTTAAACGTACGTTTTCATTCCTACACATCAATGTGTGAATGAATTCATTTCCTATGGACTCCAAAACTGGTGGGACAATTTTTATGAAATTTCACACAAATATGCTTCACATGCCCGAGGCTGTTCTTAAATAGGTTTTATATCAAAACACATCCGATAAGTATCAAAAATCGATAACCGCATAAAAATCTGATTAAAGCAGGAAACGTCCGATTTTAACCAAAGTTAACACTTTTATACAGCCTAACATCATAAGCGCATTTGAGAAGTTTTATCACCGCACAAGCAAAAGGAAATGGCATATAAATCATCAGTAGGTTCTTTGATAAGACGGTGGCGCTTTCGAAATGAATGTTTTTGCATAAAGCACAAGTGAACCATGATACTTGACTTTTGCATTTTAAACTTTAAGTAAAGCAATTATTTACAGATAATTTTATAAAATTCTCTACGGTGCAATGTAGGCTACAATGTATTGTGGCCTATATATATGTATATATATATATATATATATATATATATATATATATATATATATATATATATATATATATATATATATATCGCTTAGCTAAAACCACTATCAACAATTTCCACCACTCTTTATCTATTTTTTTCTAGGACTGCCCGCCCAAAGAACTCTGTTCTACTGGTCTGCTTTCCATCTGACTACAACATGGTCATCTCCAAGTATAATGTAAATAAATTCTTGTTGAGTTATCCCTTAAATAATCAAATTCTCCCTCATTTCCACCACTAACGAGAACTACAATGATACGTACGGTGACCACCGTATATTAATTAACCTTTATCCTCGAGTGGCCTTCGAGCCTTGATAAGTGGTGACTCCTCTGTATATATAAAAAATATTCGGTGTTGCGTGCGAAATATAATCAACTCAAGAAACGTCTGTTCCCAGCCTTGAACGTGATATTATTATCTCCTGTTCCTAACAATGGACACCATATTGCTATTTAATCATTGTTTTGTCCTGTTTTTCTATATTTTCTTAATTTATATATGTATCAATTTCCTGTTTTAAAAGTAAGTGTCGTTTTCTTAAATAATCACCCGATATTACTCACCCTAAAAGATTCGTATCCGGTTTTATTTTATATTTATTTATTTTATTTATTTACTAGCCTAGGTGCCCGACGTTGCCCGGGTGTTTGGGGGGGGAGGTGAGCAAAAAAAAAAAATAAATAAATAAATACGCAGGCAGGCTTGAACCCGTACAACGAAGAAGGAAAAGAACGTGAAAAAAAGTGACGACTTTGCCGTTGCGTCCATCGCAAAACGGAAGGGGCGAAGGTCGAAATGAAGACTAGACAATCGAAGGAGGGGATTACCTACGCAGATATTGGCGAAAAAAGCGACCCCTCCTTGTAGAAAACTTGTCCGGTGAGAGTCAAGAAATTAATGTTTTTGGCCAATTTTTCGATAGTTGTTGTCCTTGGTGCTAGTATATATATAAAAGTGAACGTGTCTGTGTATCTGTGTGTCTATGCGTGTGTGTGTGTGTGCAAATTTCCCTACATATTAACTCTCTCAATTTTTAGTCTACAGACTCGAAATTTGATATACACGGTACTGAAATTTGGGAAAATCTTTGGGATCGGTTTTCGGACAGAAATTTGGCTGTTAAGGGGTCAAAGTTCAACGATTTTACTTTTGAGAACTCTACCAAACTCCTCTCACAATTTTGGGTCTAAACACTTGAAATTTTAGATATAGGTTACTTGGACATGGATCTAAGTTAATAACTCGATTTGAACCCAAAACAATAAATGTTAAGGGGTCATAATAGGGGTCAAATTAAAAAAATTAACTGTTTTTGTTTTTGTTTTTTTGTTTTTTTTTTGTTGCTCAGCATACACCTCCAAACACCCGGGCAACGCCGGGCTTAAATGCTAGTATATCTATAAAAGCGAACGTGTGTGTGTGTGTGTGTGTGTGCGTGTGTGTGTGTGTGTGTGTGTGTGTGTGTGTGTGTGTGTGTGTGTGTGTGTGTGTGTGTGTGTACATTTCCCTACATAATAACACGATCAATTTTTAGTCTACACACTCGGATAGCGAAAAAATCGGAACTTTTGGGGGTATTGGAATCAGTAAATTTCGTGCCTACTTTCTGATGCCAAAAACGATTCATTTTATTTATTGTTTTGACTATAAACTAACTTTTAAGCGTACTGATGAATCAACCAATATTCAAGTAAAAGTAAAATAATTATCACAAGCGAAAATACATTTGCGGTAATCTTCCCACACAAAAAAAAACCCTTTATATTTAGAGATTTATGAAGAATAGTATTCAGTAATTGTATCAGAATACGGCCATTTCTAATATTAAGATGGCCTAAGCACTAAAGTCATATAACCTGTTAATGTCAATAAGTTTGGTCCTCTGAATCTGGTCACGTGTCTCAAGAAACAACCGGAAGTACATAAAGTCTAATGACAAAGAAGACAGCAAATGAAAAAAAAAGGTCAATGAAAGATAAGTTTCTCTTCTACCTACCTGGATAAGATTTGTGTGTTTTAATTGAATTTAAAGCTTGTATTCAGTTCGAAAAAAAACTTGCTAAAGTAAACAGGCAAATCGAAACAAAAATAACTGAAAAAAAAATGGACCCTTATACATTTTAAAGATGCTTATCATAAATATTTTTTAGTTTACATCTAAATTCTGATTGTGTTTAAAAGATAAGAAACCAAAGTTAATCTCTAAAAGAAAAAAATTCGAGAAAATTATGGTTTTTTCGAGTTATAAAGATATTATTAATACAGACTTTTGGGACTTTTTTCGTAATTTTCCTGTAAAAAAATAATAATTTTTTAATTGTTACAATTTACGATGCTTTATTTTCATAAAAAAGCAAAATTAAATTAAATTAATGCGTTTTTTTTTATTTAAAACTTAACTTTAGTAAAGGTGTTTTTTACAGAAAATAATCGATTTCCAGTAAGATTTTTCAAATAATAATAGGTTCGTTATATTTCGTGATCGTTACTAAATAAATACTCAAAATTTCATTAAAATTTCCTGAAAAATATTGTTCCTTTTGATTAAAGATATATATTCTTGTTCGTTTTAATTAAAAAAATATTCATTGTTCGTCTTAACTGAAAAAAATATTCATTGTTCGTTTTAACTGAAAAAAATATTCATTGTTCGTTTTAACTGAAAAAAATATTCATTGTTCGCTTTAATTGTAAAAAATATTCATCGTTTAATTATAAATTGATTGTTTAATTATTGTTTATTGCTTAAATTCATATTTCATGTTTTGCAACATTTGATTGTTTTCTGCGTCAAACATGCATATTTTTTTTATATATTAAATAAAGTTCAGTTTTGCTATAAATCTAATCGTGTTCCTTTCTTTGCTTCTATTTAAGTAAATTTCCTTGCTTCTGTATAAATAAATAATGGACGTCTTTTAGTCTTGAAAATTCATGAAACAACGAAATGTTTAATTACTTTTAACGCATAAACACACAATTTTCCGTTTTTATTTATTTATTTATTTTTTTTGTTAATATTGAATGATTTTCAGTACAAATCATCATGTTCCTTTTTTTATTGCAAGTTTATATATATATATATATATATATATATATAATTTATTTATACAAACATTGATGGCTACATATGTGCATACATGTTTCTGTAATCACCCCTTAATGGGGAGATTACGTCTTATGAGGACGTAATCTCCCCAATAAAGGGTGATTACAGAAACATGTATGCACATATGTAGCCATCAATGTTTGTATAAATAAATTTAATATACCTGCTCTGTTTACTCATTGAGCATTTTTGGGTAGACACATGTTGTTTCATTGGATGTACTTCTAGGAAACTAAACTCTACTGCCATAATATAGATACATAACCGATCATTATTATATGGGATATATATGCTCGGCAATCCGGTAAGTACCATGAGAACATTTTTTAACTTCACCATTTAGAAAGTGCGCCTATCCAAACTCACTCTCAGAAAATATTCTAATCTGTTAAACTAATGAACGGATCATTATGAATTTGAGAATATAAATTATAAAAATACATACAGTGTGTAATAAGGGCACATTATTTAGTTTTCTTTTTTGTAAATGTTAACATTTATGAGTGCAGAACAAGGGAGGGGGCGGGAGAGTGTTAGAGAGGGTGAAAATGATAGATGTGTAACTTTATTCAAGTTGGTAATAAATTAAAACTATAAAAATGAAAGTTTTGAGATTGAGAAGCTGAGGAATATTTTGACATGTATTTTGTGTGATTAAATCTTGAGTGTTATTTTATTATGTTTCGGTCCATATAACTTTCCACCTTCTTCAGGTGTATCTTGTACAGAGTGGAATAATAAAATTGACGTCACAGGAAAGACGACATGATTCCATTTCCGTTTGATGAAAATCAGTTTTCTTTTCTTTTTTTTTTGCAAACCATCTACTAGTTGGTCAGTTGTGCACAAATTCCAAGAGCGATAGGAGTCTTCTATTATGTATGAAAGTGACATCATTTTAAAGGAGCGAGATCGGAGATGCGCCGCTGTACAATTTATGCTCTCTACCGATCAAAGTTATGACAACAGGAACATTGACAACACTTTCAAAATGCAAATCCGGATGGTTCAATGCTTGAGGGCACAGCTCAATGCATTGAGCGATGCTTTCGAGGTGATGGAACGGAAGCCCAAATCCGAGGACACCGTCAGGATGACCCGGGCCAAGGAGTTAATCGAAAAGGTTCAGGCTGATGAAACTTCCATAACTCAGCCGATTCGGCAAATTGTCAGAGATTTAGGTGTCTCGCACACAACTGTGAATACCTGCGTGATAGAGGACTTGCAGTGTATGCCCTAGAGGCGCCAGATAAGTCAGAACTTGACTGAGAAGACAAAGAACCTCGGGCTAATCAAGCCCGTCAGGTTGCTCAACAAACTGAAGCATCCCAAGAAGTTAAACTTGCTCTAGTTCTTTTTAGACGAAAAGAACTTCTGCACAGACCAGGTGTACAATAGACAGAACAATCGCTGGATTGACACGAATAATAGGGACTTGCTCATGTGATTAAACAAACTTTCCGGCCACGGTTATGGTCTTTGGTGTCGTTTCAAGTGAGGGCCACATCATGCAACCTCACATCTTCGAAGTCGGCTTGAAAGTCACCAAAGTCTACCTAGATGTGCTGAAGAGTGTGGTGCTGTTCTGGTGCAATTAGGTGGACGCTAGCAGAGTTTAGGTGTGACAGCAGGACTCAGCGCCGGCCCACAACTCCAAAAAGACCCAGGCTTGGATTCAGAAGGAGTGCTGCGACTTTGTAACCTTCTCTCACTGGCCGCCACTTCTCCCCCGACCTAAACCCGCTGGACTACTTCGTTTGGTCATACGTTGAGAACATCACCAACATGACCTCCCACAGCACCAAAGCCAGCCTGTCGAGTATTCGCCGAGGTACCTCCGGCACTTTTGGAAAAGGCATGCTCCCAGCTCCGGATCCGTATCGAGGCTGTGATTGAGACTGAATGCGGCTACATTGAATAGATGTCAGCTCAATTACCAGAATTGTTTTGTTTTTTGTTTTTCAATAAAAGTTTTAGAATAAAGCTGTAGCGTTGTTTTCTTTAGGGCGACAATTTTATCGTTCCACCCTGTAGAACTCGGGAATCTTTCTATTAAATCCTGGAATCCATATGTAATTTCTTTCTTTCTTTTTTTTTTTTTTTTTTGTTTCACAGGGGTAGCATGCTGTTGTTCTGTTTTACTGGGTAAAAGTTCTAAGTAATTCGCAATTGTATTTTTGAATATCTTCCGCGAATTAAACCTTCATTCTCCAAAAGAGTGTAACCCACAAACCCGCAAGGACCCATGGCATAACGGATAAAGTACTTGAGAATTCAGTTGTAAATCACTCTTCTGTGGGTGGGGAGGTCTAATCATTAATTCAAGCGATGTTCAAAAATACAATTACGAACTATTTAGGAATTTTACTTGCTCATGGCTGGCGGAACGAAAATATGCTACCCGTAAGATTAAATAGAAGGTTCCGTTCCCAATTCTGTGCAGATTCGACAAAAAGATTCCCGTATTCGATTATACACACCTAAAGAATGTCAGTGGTTATAATGACTGAAACGTTATAAAAAAGAAATCACACTCAAGATGAGAATAGTAGTCCGAAGAATCCAAATAATACAAATGATAAATCGTCATTTCAAAAATTCAAAAATAAAAATTGATGAATCCAACTTCATTTAAAAAATAGAAATGTTCGTGCACGTGCAATATGTTCCGAGAATATTTATAGTTTTAGGATGCATGAAATAATAACGTCCTTCCTGCTAAAAATAAATAATAAATAAATAAATAAAAATAACAGTAAACAAACGTTCACATCAAAAGAAACGCTCCCAGCTTTTGTCCAATCCGGAAAAAATATTCATACAAATCTGTTGTCATAGAACATCCAAGCGGAAACCCGGAAAACGATTTCAGCTTTTAAGACGCACCTCCGGGCGAATGACGAGCCCAAAATCTCTCTACAGGGTGAATAATTTGTCCCATTCTTCTGGCTCTAGTGAGACCGGAAGTTACTATCCGTCCATTGTCAAATAATTGAATGCTTGTTGAAGAATCACCGTTTGTGCAAACGGCAATAATTTGGTGCAAATACTTCGATGAAAAAACACTTAACTTCCGAGAAAAAAAATAATTCTAAAATAATCTTTCGTAATTTTATAACTACGTCAGTTTCTTCCAATACGGTTACAATTAAAACTATGTTGTAGTTTTCAGGCGGTAAAGTATTAAACAGATAAGACGTCCATGGAAGTTCTGCCTAACGTTAAGAAAGAAAAAAGTGCTCTTTTCAATTGGGATAGTAAGACGAGTTCTTGCTGTGAAGGTCTTACAAAGAATAACCATAGATTGGAGCTTAGTTGAGCATATTCCATGGATATAACAACAGAGTAAACACTGTTTATCATGCGAGGAAGAGAAAAGAAGACACCATCCCCGATAAAACTTGGAATGGTTAGGGTTAGGGGAAGGGTTAGGTTTGAGAGAATCAATTTGAACAGTTGCGGTTTAGGAGTAAAAAGGCCGAGTCCTTACGTAATTAACGTCACCAATAGATGAACCAACTCGTAATTACGAGAATGGATCAAATTAGGAAAATAAAGTTAAATACAAAATTGTTTTTCATATTATTCGGACTATTGTTCTCATCTTGAGTTTTATTTTCACGACGTTTTGGTCGATGTAACCTTCATTAGGTGTATCTTGTCAAACTTGAGAATCATCACTGAATTTCGAACGAAATATTTGTTTAATCCAAAGAGTAGCGCGTTCTGTTCTGTTCTGTCAGTCATGACTGCGTAGAAATCTTAAGTAATTCACAATTGTATTTTGAGTTTCGCATCCGCTGAGGATTGAACTTTCATCCTCCAGAAGAGTGTCACTTACGATTGAAGTAATTTATCCTTTCAAACAATTCTAGTATAGATTTCAGATGAAATTTAGATCATTTTTATTTTTACATCTACAATTTTAATATTTACATCTATCTATCTATCTATCTATCTATCTATATATATATATATATATATATATATATATATATATATATATATATATACATGTGTGTGTGCGCGTGTCTATGTAGAGTCGAAGAAAATGAAGGGAGGAAGCGCCCACGTGTCTGCGCGTCATGCCTTACCTTGGAACGCTCCTACGGTGTGCGTACGTGCATGGCCGAAACCCAGGAGAAATTCCAAAAAAAAAAGAAATTTATTTCTTTTGTTTTCATTTAATTTTACTCTATATAAAAAAAAATCTCGCATTGTTCTTGGCTTTTAATTTTACCTTATAATTTTCTTCAACAATGCTTCAAGCAAACTACAATCTACTTATATATATATATATATATATATATATATATATATATATATATATATATATATATTTACTTTTATCTATATATATATATATTTACTTTTATCTATATATATATATATTTACTTTTATCTATATATATATATATTTACTTTTATCTATATATATATATATATATTTACTTTTATCTATCTATATATATATATATATTTACTTTTATCTATATATATATATATATATATTTGCTTTTATCTATATATATATATATTTACTTTTATCTATCTATATATATATATTTACTTTTATCTATATATATATATATATATTTACTTTTATCTATATATATATATATATTTACTTTTATCTATATATATATATATATATATTTACTTTTATCTATATATATATATATATTTACTTTTATCTATCTATATATATATATATATTTACTTTTATCTATATATATATATATATATTTACTTTTATCTATATATATATATATATTTACTTTTATCTATATATATATATATATATATTTACTTTTATCTATATATATATATATATTTACTTTTATCTATATATATATATATTTACTTTTATCTATATATATATATATATATATTTACTTTTATCTATATATATATATATATATATTTACTTTTATCTATATATATATATATATATATTTACTTTTATCTATATATATATATATATTTACTTTTATCTATATATATATATATTTACTTTTATCTATATATATATATATATTTACTTTTATCTATATATATATATATATATTTGCTTTATCTATCTATATATATATATATTTACTTTTATCTATGTATATATATATATTTACTTTTATCTATATATATATATATATTTGCTTTTATCTCTCTCTCTCTCTCTCTCTCTCTATATATATATATATATATATATATATATATATATATATATATATATATATATACACGGCACAATCAGGCTGACACACAGGTTCTCGCCAGATCACCGAAGTTAAGCAACGTTGAGTCTGGCCAGTACCCGATATGTGACCATTTGGGAAGTCTAGGCGCTGTATGAGACGCGCCGAGTCGTAGGAATTTCCAGGTTGGTAACTGGGTGCGCATTAATTCACTGGGAGAGATGCACCCCAGTTTTCGTTAAGAAATGCATCTAGGAGAAGGAGATTCTTATGTAAAGACCTGCGGTTTATTATATATTCTGTCTGGTGGCAGTCGTTTGCACCGATAAAGGTTATCAGTAATACTAAACAGTGTGTATGGTTCTACACAAAGCCTTCACCACTATAAACAAATCATCCGTGTGGATTTCCGAGCATCTTAGTTGTTGTGGCGGAAGCGCATACGTCGAAATCAACGGGATATATATATATATATATATATATATATATATATATATATATATATATATATAGAGAGAGAGAGAGAGAGAGAGAGAGAGAGAGAGAGAGAGGCAGACAGACAGACAGACAGACAGACAGAGGTGCTTTTAAAGGTGGCAAACTTTAAATTACTATAAATAACAGAAAAATATTTTCATCATACAAATATGTAGTTTACTCCAAAGATTAATTTTTGACATTTTATAATTTTATAATTTAAATACAATTTCGGGCACGTGTTTCTGCAGCTCGCATTTGGCATAAGCTAGAAGTTCAATTTTCACAATCTTAAAAAATTTGATTAGGTTCTATTTCGGCAATAATGCCACGAATGGATCCCAGGTGGTCTATCGTGTCTTATTTATCAGCGTAATATGAAACTTTACACATCTCAAAAGAAAATAATCTAATTGGATTAAATTGCACGAACGAAAGTAGCCAATTGACAGATGCATTTCGGTAAATTATTCGTTCATCAAATGTTTCTCCCAGTAAATTGATCGTTTCATTTGCAATTTGCAAACCTTGCTCAAGTGTCTTCATGATCAGTTGACAAATAAAGCTGAACTCAAAAATAGCCGATAGCTGCCAAATTTGCAATTAAAGAAAATAGAGTTTTCAATTTAAAGTTCGTCGCCTCTAAAAAACATTCATCTCTCTCTCTCTCTCTCTCTCTCTCTATATATATATATATATATATATATATATATATAATATATATATATATATATATATACTAGCAAAAGTACTCGTCGTTGTCTGGGTTCAAAAACAGTCTACAGAAAATGGATTCTGATTTATGAAAGTATGATAGGTTATGAAAAGGAAGGGTTGTAAAGAGATAGCTTCGAATTTGGGGGTATCAAAACCAAAGTAAAATATGATGAAAGTAAAAATAAAATAGATAAACCCCATAATTTATTATACCATACCTGTTCACACTGAAACACTTATCACAGTATTCTGTGGATCTATATTAAAAAAAAAACTTGTTAAACTTGTGACATATTTCCTTCCATTCTATGCTGTCAGGGAAAATGACGATGTTAGATTTTTGCAACTCTTGGAGGGAGGTGTCGATGTCCTCCTACATACAGCACCTGGAATTCTAAAATTGGTCACCCATTTTAGTAATGACCAGGCTAAACGTTGCTTAACTTCGGTGAATTGACAGGAACTGGTGTGTCAATGTGATCATGCCGTATACAGTATCGTACATTTCTACAAAGCCATCATCCGCTTATGAATGAAGTGTAGTTGCTCATCTGGTTTGGTACATCTACCACACGTCTCCTCCTATCAAACATAATTCCAAACAGAGTCGCCAATCTAATAAGTCCTGTACTATCAACCAAGCTCTAACCCCTGCCCCATCGCCGCGATGTTAAATCTCGGTGCCTGTTTTACAAATATTTTAATTGAATATGATCTGATGAACTCGTGTCCTGATGTCCACTCAATCTAAATACCCCGGCTAGATCGACGATTAACAAAATCCTACCCCTTCACAGTACAGGTCCCTAGATATCGAACACTTTTCTACTCTAATAGTTTTTTTCTCTCAAACTATTAGATTTTGGAATTTTCTCCCGGTCTTCTGTTTCCACGACTATGCTGACTGAAATTTAAATGTAATGTGAACAGACATCTTGTTGCTCGACTCCCTAATATCTCTGCAGATATTGTCCCAAATATAAGTATAAAATGCAATTTGTCTTATTTGGGGTGAACATGAGTAAAAAAAAAATTAAGTTGACTATGTTGTAGTCCATAGTAACGCAGTTTTGTGACAACGTTTTTGCAGAGAGGAAGGTTTGGGAAGAAACTTTGTTCATGGAAATTCCATCAGACAGTAGGCACACGGAGAAAGAAAGAAAAGTTCTTTCAATTTCTAGTAGCAAGGCGAGTTGTTGCTTTGAATGTCTTACAAGAAGGAACTTCCTTCGTGGGAATTGCTTAAACCGCCGGCTGAGATAACGGCGCCAATAACAGAGATATGGCGAAAACGATCAACACCCACGGCTCCCAGATTGAGCAACATTAGTTTCCGAAATATTCTTTTTAATGTTGCTTTAGAAATTATACTTAAACGGTCAGCAAATGAAATTGCATTGGTTTATAAAATGTCTCAAACATGGCTGACAGTGTCAACAAAATGGTCACCATTTTGTTGAACAAGTTTAGTACCCTAACAATAGTAATGAGGTTGACTCATTTTTTTCTCCTTTTCAAAAATAAGAGCACGAGTAAGGGGGTCGCAATTATTTTAAGCGGTGTGCGTGTACGTGCGTGTGGTGAGTCCGCTGATCATTTCCCATGGCACTTAGACTCCAGACCCCAGACCCCCACGTCACCCGTGACTTCGTTCAACATTTTCTTGCCGCTTACCCAATGCAAAAAGGCCAAAAGTTTACAATATGTGTCGACTATTTCACGTCAATAATAATCTTTCGCCTTTCCGAATAAAAAAATATAAACTCATGAGTTACGTGTTAGCGTGGGAGGGGTCTAAAATAGACGAGTCCATTTATTCTGTACGTAACGTCATGAAAATGATATTTTTTATAATTTAAACATGAAAATGTTATTTCAAACTTAAACTTGACGGACGAAAGAAAATGCTATTTTAAACAACTTCAGAGACCAATTAAGACGATATTTCAAACCAATGTTTGACAGATAAATTAAGACGATATTTCAAACCAATGTTTGACAGATAAATTAAGACGATATTTCAAACCTATGCTTGACGGATCAAAGCAAACGCTGTTTAAAAATTATGTTTGAAAGACAAAGAAAAATATTATTCAAAATTTATGTTTGACAGACCAATTCAAATGATATTTTAAAATTATGTCAGACTAATTAAAATGTAATGTAAATGCAATTCTGCTTGACAAACCAAAGAAAACGTAATATAAATTTTATGCTTGGCATTTGAAATAATTTTAATTGCAATAAAATAATTTTTGGTAGTTAGCTGTTTATTATGGCATATCGGTATTACGAGAAGCGTTCAATAAGTATTGTTCCTGACTCACTTCCGGTTGTCTGATGTAGCTGAAATTTTGCAAATGCAATGATTTTTATCCCTATGGGTTATATGCAAAATTACAGCTTTGAAGTAATTGTAGTTTCTGATTTAAGAATGTGTGAACTGAGACAGGTGTAAAATAGAAGTCGTTGAGTGCCACGCAGTGATTCAGTTTTTGTATTTGAACAAAAATGTACATCACATGAAATTTTTGTATGAAATGAAAAAACCTTATGGTGATAATGTCACACTGTATAAGCTTATGATAATAATGTCACATCTTATCGGCTTATGCTAATAATGCCTCATCATATAAGCTAATGCTAATAATGCCACATAATATAAGCTTATGATAATAATGCCACATCATATAAGCTTATGCTAATAATGCCACACCGTATAAGCTTATGATAATAATGTCACATCGTATAAGTTATGCTAATAATGCCACATCTTATAAGCTTATGATTATAATGCGACATCATATAAGCTTATGCTAATAATGCCACATCATATAAGCTTATGCTAATAATTCAACATCAGATAAGCTTATGCTAATAATGACGCATAATATAAGCTTATGATAATAATGCCACGTCGTATAAGCGTATGATAATAATGCCACATCATCAAAGCTTATGCTAATGATGCCACATCATATAAGCTAATGCTAATAATGCCACATCTTATAAGCTTATGCTAATAATGCCACATGATATAAGCTTATGCTAATAATGCCACATCGTATAAGCTTATGCTAATAATGCTCCATCATAGAAGCTTATGATAATAATGCCACATCTTATAAGCTTATGCTAATAATGCCACATAATATAAGCTTATACTAATAATATCACATCATATTAGCTAATGTTAATAATGACACATAATATAAGCTTATACTAATAATGCCACATCGTATAAATTTATGATAATAATGCCACATCGTCTAAGCTTTTGCTAATCATGCAACATCGTAAAGGCTTATGCGAAAAATGCCACATCTTCTCAGTGTATGATAATAATGCTACATCATAGAAGATTATGCTAATAATGCCACATCATATCAGCTTATCCTAATAATACCACAGAATATAAGCTTCCGCTAATAATGCCACATAATATAAGCTTATGCTAATAATGCAACATCGTATCAGCTTATAATAATAATACCACATCGTCTAAGCTATGCTATTAATGCCACATGATATAGGCTCATGCTAATAATGCTACACCTTATAAGCTTATGCTAATAATGCCACATCGTATAAGCGTATAATAATAATGCCACATCTTATTAGCTTGTGCTAATAAGGCCACATCGTATAAGCTAATGCTAATAATGCCACATCATATAAGCTTATGCTAATAATACCACATCATATAAGGTTATGCCAATAATGCCACATCATACAAGCATAAGTTAATAATGACACATCGTACAAGCTTATGATAATAATGCTACATCGTATAAGCTTCCGCTAAAAACGCCACATCGTACAAGCTTATGCTCATGATGCTACATCATATAAGCTTATGTCAATAATGCCACATCATATAAACTTATGTTAATAATGCCACAATATAAGCTTAGGCTAATAATGCCAAATCATATGAGCTTATTCTAATAATGCCACATCATATAAGCTTATTCTAATAATGCCACATCATATAAGCTTATGCTAATAAAGCTTCTCTTAATAATGCCGCATCGTATAAGCAAATGTTAATAATGCCACATCATATAAGCTTAATCTAATAATGTCACATCTTGTAAGCTTGTGCTTATAATGACACATCATACAAGCTTATGCTAATAATGCCACATCGTATAAGCTTGAGTTAATAATGCAACATCGTATAAGAGTATGATAATAATGCACCATCATATAAGCTTATGTTAATAATGCCACATACTATAAGATTATGCTACTAATTCAACATCAGATAAGCTTATGCTAATAATGCCACATCATACAAGCTCTTGCTACTAATGCCACAACGTATAAGCTCATGGTAATAATGCCAGATCGTATAAGAGTATGATAATAATGCCACATAACATAAGCTTATGCTAATAATGCCACATCATATAAGCTTATGCTAATAATGCCACATCATATATAAGCTTATGATAATAATGACACATCGTATAAGCGTATTATAATAATGCCACATCATCAAGCTGATGCTAATACTGCCACATCATATGAGCTAATGCTAATAATGCCACATCTTATAATCTTATGCTAATAATGCCACATAATATAAGCTTATGTTAATAATGCCACATACTATAAGCTTATGCTAATAATTCAAAATCATATAAGCTTATGCTAATAATGCCACATCATACAAGCTCATGCCACTAATGCCACAACGTATAAGCTAATGCTAATAATGCCACATCTTATAACCTTATGCTAATAATGCCACATAATATAAGCTTATGCTAATAATGCCACATCCTATAAGCCTATGCTAATAATGCTCCATCACAGAAGCTTATGATAATAATGCCACATCTTATAAGCTTATGCTAATTATGCAACATAATATAAGCTTATGATAATAATGCCACATCGCATAAACTGATGCTAATAATGCACCATAATATAAGCTTATGCTAATAATGTCACATCATATAAGCTAATGCTAATAATGCCACATCATATCAGCTTATAATAATAATGCCACATCGTCTAAGCTATGCTAATAATGCCACATGATACAGGCTCATGCTAATAATGCTACACCTTATAAGCTTATGCTAATAATGCCACATCGTATAAGCTTATGCTAATAATGCCACATTATATAAGCTTATGTTAATAATGCCACATCTTATAAGCATATTATAATAATGCCACATCATACAAGCTTGTGCTAATAATGTCACATCGCATAAGCTTATGCTCATAATGCCACATCGTATAAGCGTATGATAATAATGCCACATCTTATAAGCTTATGCTAATAATGCCACATCATATAAGCTTCTGCTAAAAATACCACATCATATAAGGTTATGTCAATAATGCCACATCATATAAGCATAACCTAATAATGACACATCGTACAAGCTTATGATGATAATGCTACATCGCATAAGCTTCCACTAATAATGCCACATCTTCTAAGCTTGTGCTTATAATGACACATCATACAAGTTATGCTTCTAATGCCACATCGTATAAGCTTGAGTTAATAATCCAACATCGTATAAGAGTATTATAATAATGCACCATCATATAAGCTTATGTTAATAATGCCACATACTATAAGCTTATGCTAATAATGCCACATCATACAAGCTCATGCTACTAATGCCACAACGTATAAGCTCATGGTAATAATGCCACATCTTATAAGAGTATGATAATAATGCCACATAACATAAGCTTATGCTAATAATGCCACATCATATAAGCTTATGGTAATAATACTAATAATGCCACATAATCTATAAGCTTATGATAATAATGCCATATCGTATAAGCTTATGCTCATAATGCCACATCATATAAGCTTATGCTAATGATGCCACATCATATTAGCTGATGCTAATAATGCCACATCGTATACGCTTATTCTAATAATGCCACATGATATAAGCTTATGCTAATATTGCCACATCGTATAAGCTTATCCTAATAATACCACATAATATAAGCTTATGTTAATAATGCCACATCTTATAAGCATATGATAATAATGCCACATAATACAAGCTTGTGCTAATAATTCCACATCATAAAAACTTATGCTAATAATGCCACATCGTATAAGCTTATGCTAATGATGCCACATCGTATAAGCTTATGCTAATAATGCCACATCATATCAGCTTATGAGAGTAATAACACCTCGTTTAAACCTATACTTACAATGCCACATCATATAAGCTTATGCTGATAATGTCACATCGTATAAGCATATGCTAATAATTACACAAATTATAAGCTTGTCCTAATAATGCAATATAATATAAGCTTATGATTATAATTACGCATCGTACAATCTTATGTTAATAATGCCACATAATATAAGCTAATGCTAATAATGCCACATCTAATAACCTATGCTAATAATGCCACATACTACAAGCATATGATAATAATTCCACATCATAGAAGGTTATGATAATAATGTCACATCATATCAGCTTATGCTAATAATGCCACATCATAATAATACCACATCATATACGCGTATGCTAATAATGCCACATCTTATAACCTTAAGCTAATAATGCCACATCATATAAGTTTATGCCAATAATGCCACATCATATAAGCTTATGCTAATAATGACACATGGTACAAGCTTATGATAATAATGCCATATCGTATAAGCTTCTGCTAATAATGCCAAATCGTATAAGCTGATGCTCATATTGCCACATCATATAAGCTTATGTCAATAATGCCAAATCATATGAACTTAATATAATATAAGCTTGTGCTAATAATGCCACATCATATCATTATACTAATAATTCCACCTCGTATAAGCTTATGCTAATAATGCCCAATTGTATAAGCTTATGCTTATAATGCCACATCCTATAAGCTAATGCTAATAATGCCACACCTTATAAGCTTATCTTAATAATGCCACATCGTATAAGCGTATGCTAATAATGCCACATCATATAAATCTATGCTAATAATGCCACATCTTATAAGCTTGTCCTAATCATGCTACATCATACAAGCTTATGCTAATAATGCCACATCGTATAAGCAAATGGTTATAATGCCACATCGTAGAAGAGTATGATAATAATGCCACATCACATAAGCTTATGCTAATAATGCCACATAATATATAAGCTAGTGCTAATAATGCCACATCTAATAACCTTATACTAATAAAGCCACATCATATAAGCTTATGCTAATCATGCCACATCATATAAGCTTGTGCTTATTATGCCACATCGTATAAGCTCATGATAATAATACCACACCGTCTAAGCTTATGCTAATAATGCCACATCCTGTAAGCTTATGCTAATAATGCCACATACTACAAGCATATGATAATAATGCCACATCATAGAAGCTTATGATAATAATGCAATATCATATCAGCTTGTTCTAATAATGCCGCAGCATATAAGCTTGTGCTAATAATGCCACATCGTATTAGCTTATAATAATAATTCCACATCGTCGAAGCTTATGCTAATGATGCCACATCTTATAAGCTTATGCTAATGATGCTACACATTATAAGCTTATGCCAATAATACCACATTATAATTAGGCCACATCTTATAAGCTTATGTTAATAATACCACATCATATACGCTTATTCTAATAATGCCACATCATATAAGCTTATGCCAATTATTCCACATCATGTAAGCATATGCTAATAATGACACATCGTACAAGTTTATGATAATAATGCCACATCGTATAAGCTTCTGCTAATAATGCCACATCGTATAAGCTGATGCTCATATTGCCACATCATATAATCTTATTTCAATAATGCCAAATCATATGAACTCATGTTAATAATGCCACATAATATAAGCTTGTGCTTATAATGCCACATCATATAAGCTTATACTAATAATTCCACCTCGTATAAGCTTATGCTAATAATGCCCAATTGTATAAGCTTATGCTTATAATGCCACATCCAATAAGCTTATGCTAATAATGCCACACCTTACAAGCTTATCTTAATAATGCCACATCGTATAAGCGTATGCTAATAATGCCACATAATATAAGCTTATGCTAAGAATGCCACATCATACAAGCTTATGCTACTTATGCCACATCGTATAAGCTAATGTTAATAATGCCACATCGTAGAAGAGTATGATAATAATGGCACATCATATAAGCTTATGCTAATAATGCCACATATTATAAGCTATGTTAATAATGTAAAATTATATAAGCTCATGCAATAATGCCACATCGTACAAGCCTATGCTAATAATGCCACATCGTATAAGCTTATGCTAATAATTCCACATCATATAAGCTTATGCTAATAATGCCACATCATACGAGCTCATGATACTTATGCAACATCGTATAAGCTTATGGTAATAATGCCACATCGTATAAGAGTATGATAATAATGCCACATCACATAAGCTTATGCTAATAATGCCACATAATATAAGCTGATTCTAATAATGTCACATCATATTAGCTTATGCTAATAATGCCACATCATATATGCTTATGCTAATAATTCCACATCATATATAAGCTTATGATAATAATGCAACATCGCATAAGCTTATGCTAATAATGCCACATCATATAAGCTTATGTGAATAATGCCACATCATATTAGTTTATGCTAATAATGCCACATCGTATAAGCTTATGCTAATAATGCCACATGATATAAGCTTATGCTTATATTGCCATCGTATAAGCTTATGCTAATAATGCCACATCATTTAAGCTTATGCTAATAATGCCACATCGTGTAAGCTTATGCTAATAATTCCACATCGTATATGCTTATGCTAATAATGCTACATCTTATAGGCTTGTGCTCATAATGCCACATCTTATTAGTTTGTGTTAATAATTCCATATCATGTAAGCTTATGTTAATAATGCAACATCGTATAAGCTTATCCTAATAATGTCACATCGTATGAACTTATGCTAATAATGCTATATCATATAAGCTTATGATAAGAATGTCACATTATATAAGCTTATGCTTATAATGCCACATCTCATAAGCTGCTGTGTATAATGGCACATCATATAAGCTTATGATAATAATGCCACATCGTATCAGCTCTTCCTAATAATGCCACAGCATATAAGCTTATGCTAATAATGCCACATCATATAAGCTTGTGCTAATAATGCCACATCGTATCAGCTTATAATAATAATGCCACATAGTCTAAGCTTATGCTAATGATGCCACATCATATAAGCTTGCGCTAAGTATGTTACACATTATAAGCTTATGCTAATAATGCCAACTCGTATAAGCTTATGCTAATAATACCACATTATATAAGCTTATGTTAATAATGCCACATCTTATGAGCATATTATAATAATGCCAAATCATACAAGCTTGTGCTGATTGTTCCACATCTTATAAGCTTATGTTAATAAAGCCACATCGTATAAGCGTATGATAATAATGCCACATCATATAAACATGCTAATAATTCAACATGGTATAAGCCTATGCTAATAATGGCACATCATATACGCTTATGTTGATAATGCCACATCATATAAGCATATGCTAATAATGACACATCGTACAAGCTTATGCTACTAATGCCACATCGTATAAGCTTCTGCTAATAATGCCACATCGTATAAGCTTATGCTCATATTGCCACATCATATAAGCTTATGTCAATTATGCCACATCATATAAACCTATGTTAATAATGCCACATAATATAAGCTTGGGCTAATAATGCCACATCATATAAGCTTATGCTAATAATGCCACACCTTATAAGCATATCTTTATAATGCCACATCGTATAAGCGTATGCTAATAATGCCACATCACATAAGCTTATGCTAATAATGCTACGTCTTATAAGATTGTGCTAATAATGCCACATCATACAAGCTTATGCTACTAATGCTACATCGTATAAAAGTATGATAATAATGCCACATCATACAAGCTTATGCTAATAATGCCTCATACTATAAGCTTATGCTAATAATGCCAAATCATGTAAGCTCATGTAAATAATGCCACATCGTACAAGATTATGCTAATAATGCCACATCATACAAGCTCATGATACTAATGCAACATCGTATAAGCTTATGGTAATAATGCCACATCGTATAAGAGTATGATAATAATGCCACATCACATAAGCTTATGCTAATAATGGCACATCATATAAGCTGATGCTAATAATGCCACATCATATATAAGCTTATGATAATAATGCCACATCGTATAGGCTTATGCTAATAATGCCACATCATATAAGCTTATGCGAATAATGCCACATCATGTTAGCTGAGGCTAATAATGCCACATCGTATAAGCTTATTCTAATAATGCCACATGATATAAGCTGATAATAATATTGCCACATCGTATAAGCTTATGCTAATAATGCCACATCCTATGTTTATGGTAATAATGCCACATCGTGTAAGATTATGCTAATAATGCCACATCGTATAAGCTTATGCTAATAATGCTACACCTTATAAGCTTATGCTAATAATGCCACATCTTATAAGATCATGTTAATAATTCTATATCATGTAAGCTTATGCTAATTATGCCACATCGTATAAGCTTATCCTAATAATGCCACATCATATAAGCTTATGCTAATAATGCTACATCATATAAGCTTATGATAATAATGCCACATCATATAAGCTTATGCTGATAATGCCACATCTTATAAGCTGCTGTGTATAATGGCACATCATATAAGCTTATGATAATAATGCCACATCATATAAGCTTTTAGAACGCTTTCACCATGAATTCAAACATAGTCAGAAATCTGTAAAAAGACTTTCGGATCTGGTCGCCCCTCTTTTGCCATTGATAAGACATCTGTCAAGTTTAAACTGAAAAAAAAAGTCCCCCATGCACTGAGGATTGAACTTTCATCCTCGAGAAGAGTGTAACTTACGATTGAATTTTAACAAGTTTCTTCCCTGCGACTGATAGACTTTGGAACTCCCTTCTGGTCTCCTGCTTTCCCAAATTTACGGACATGCTGAAGTTCAAGTGTGATGTAAACAGACATGTTGCTTCTCAATTTCCTACATAGTAGCCCTACAATTTTTTTTACAAGTTAGTCACCACTTATCAAGGCCCGGAAGCCACTCGGGGATAAAGGTTATTGTGTGTACAGTACGTTAGTGATGGAGATTTGATAAAGTGTCTTACTTAAGGGGGCGGTTCATCAGGAATTTGTTTACATTGGACTTGAAGACATCCAGGTTGTAGTCAAGTGGGAAACAGGCAACCGGAACGAATTCCACAGGCGCGCACTTCTAAGAAAGAAGCTTTGTTCATGGAATCTATGTTTTGATTTTGGCACAGATAAGGGGTGGGGAAATTTTTGACATTCGTTTCAGCTAGGCGGGTGTTTTCATGAAAGATTGGCGAGGGGGGACCAGAGAGAGATTGCAGGGAAGAGAAAAGGGCATCACCCACTAAGCCACAAAGCCTATTTTGTACTCTGTCAAGGCAGGATAGGCTGTTTTTAGCAGCTCCTGCCCAGATGTAACAGCAGTACTCCATCCTTGGACGTATTTGGCTTTTATACAGATAGGAAATTGCATCAGGGGTGAGATATCTTCTGGAGCGGTAGAAGGATCCTACCATTTTTTCAGTGACCTTGGCGACTGACTTGATGTACTTGTTCCATTTCAGGTCAGGAGTAAAGGTTAAGCCCAGAAACTTATCAAAACATGGAGATTCCCCTAGACGAGAGCCACCCATTTCAGTTGATGCCAGATGAGGACCAGAGCGTTGATGATGTAAAGATAGGAGTTTGGTTTTAGATGCATTAAAAGTAACCAGCCACGATCAAGATCAGAGGAGAGAGAATCTGAGAGAACTTTTTCATTTACGGCCTTTGATGTGTTGCCATATATGGTCGTGTCATCAGCATAGATGTCAACGAATGATTTAAGTATGGGTTTTGGGAGATCATTGATGTATATCAGGAAGAGAGTTAGACCTAGGATGGATCCCTGAAGGACTCCAGCATTAATATTGAGGGCCTTTGATTTCTACCCATCAACCAATACTCTTATGAGCCTATCGGAGAGAAATGATTTATTGATCGAGAAAACATTTCCAGTTATATCGTAGCTGAAAATCTTTATGCCATTCCTTATCGAAGGTCTTTGATATGTCAAGAGCAATTGCCCTAGAGAGGAAGCCTTTGTCAAGAGATTCGCTAATCCTATGAGATATAACAGTTAGCACATCTGCTGTAGATCTGGCAGAACGGAAACCATATTGCAAGTCACTAAGAAGGTTGTTTCTGCTAAGGTGGTTGA
>NC_136499.1:130040175-130060175 GCF_053919585.1 Euprymna scolopes | reverse complement strand
TGAATACAAATTTGAGGATAACACTTCATCAGGCCAAAAATAATCAATATTGAAACAGGGGTCAAAATTACATTAGATATTCGGGTGTGGTTTCTGTTCTGGCAGAGAGTGGGGTGTATACTTTGTGACTGTTAACAGTAGAGGTTTTGGAGAGAAGTATGAAAGAAGGGAGTAGGGCTAGAGAAGAGAAGGAAAGTAAAATTTCGTGTGGTTAAGCTGTCGCAGTGGGGAGATGTTAGTATTCTTGGTACTTGGCGGTTGTTTATTGGTCTAAGTTTTCGCTTTGATCTGAAGTAATATTATACTCTTATCATCGATACTTCTCCATCTTAAGTTTTTGTGGTTGTGTTTTCTTTCCTGGTGGTGACTTCATTTTCCTATTGACAAGTTTTATTTATTTATTCATTTATTTATTTTTTATTTTATTTATATTTAATTCTATTCATCGCTTTTTTATCCGGACATTTGTTTCTAGTTTTAAAATTCTTTATTTATTTATTTGGTTATTCATAAGATATATGTCCATCTGGTCAAAACAGTTAGTCGAACAGATATATGGGCTTGTTTATATGGTTAAAATAAAGGTACTATATCGGTGGTTATATTTTCTCCTCCACCGCGATGTTTGAGGTAATTGTCATGGCAAAGGTTTTCATATCTATAAATAAACTTAATTTCGATGGTTGTCATTTTTTCAGTTCGGTTGTTTATCTTTTCGCCAATATCAGAATATGTATATATTTGATACATTTATATGCTTCGTTTTAGTGTTAGGTTCTTCAGACAATACACATTCCACTGAAACATGTATGCACATACCTAAACAATAATGCTCGTATAATAAACGAACTCTATATAATATATATATATATTGTAAAAGAAACAAACTATATATATGCGTGTAAATATATAGTCATACACATATATATATACATATATATATTGTCTAATAAACTATATATGTGTGTGTGTGTGTGTGTGTGTGTGTGTGTGTGTGTGTGTGTGTGTGTGTGTGTGTTACAGAAGATAAGAAAACCATCGGTACCATCTGTTTTAAATTAAACACAAAGGGGGACCAGTCCTTGGTCGACTATGCTGGACTCTCTTCAGGTTCTGTTTAGAAGAAAGTACCAGTGCTTTTCTGATATTCTGAAGCATATATACATATACATATATATATATATATATATATATATATATATATATATATATATATGTATGTATGTATGTATGTATGTATGTGTATATATATATGTATGTATATATATGTATGTATATATATATGTATGTATATATATGTATGTATATATATATGTTTGTATGTATATATATATATATATATATATATATATATATATATATATATATATATATATATACATTTCACCCCAAACAAGGCACAGTGCCACTTTGGTGTAGCGGGCTACTATCAGGGATATGTTGCAGGGATACTATGTAGGAAGCTGAGCAGCAAGATGTCTGTTCATATTACACTTGCACTTCTGTATGTCAGTATAGTTGGGGAAGCAGGAACCTGGAAGGGAATTTCAAAGTCTAGCATTTCTGGGGAAGAAACTATTAGAGTAGAAGGATTTTTTACATCTAGGGATCTTTACTGTGTAGGGGTGGACTTTGCTGCTTGCTGGGATTGTCGGGGCTATTTGCGTCGAGAGGGTACAAAGGCTTGTAGATCGTCGCGGGGGCACAAGTGATTGCAGTTCGTCAGAGCATTCACCATTAAAATACTTGTAAAACAGGCAGAGGGACGCAACATTTCATCGATGGGACAGAGGTTAAAGCTTAGATGACAGTTCAGGACCTATCAGGTTGGCGTTTCTCTTTTGAACCATGTCCAGGAGTGATAGACTAATAGCAGATGATTCAGCCTAATTGTGACAGCAATCCTCCATACATGGGTGAATGGTGGCCTTGTAGAGGTACAAGATACTTTCAGACGTAAGTAACTTTCTAGCACGGTAGAGAGAGCCTACCTTCTTCGGAGCAGCCTTGGCAATGCTATCCATGTATATATATATATATATATATATATATATATATATATATATATATATATATATATATATATATATATATATATATATATAATTTAAAGGAGATTAGAATAATAGTCTAAAGAGCTAAGTGTATTTTAATGTAATAGTGAAATTACTAGTTTAATTAAAATACAGGAAATGCTCGTTGTAATTTAGATATATAATAAGCTCGATAGTTAAATGTCCTAGAGCTAATTCAATATTAAGTAATGTGATTTATAATTTAAAAATTTTAAAATTTTTTAAAAATTTTAAAATCAAAATTTAATTAAATTAAAAATCAGTTTCATAAGAAGGAACAACAACAAAGTCAATTATCTGTAATTTGACTTTGTTGTTGTTCCTTCTTATGAAACTGATTTTTAATTTAATTAAATTTTGATTTTTAAATTTTAAAAATTTTTTAAATTTTTAAATTATAAATCACATTACTTAATATATATATATATATATATATATATATATATATATATATACATATATATATATATATATATATTACGCTCTTATATTAATATTTTCTATATAACCGAGCATTTTGCTGGGGGTTCTCTTGCATAAAACCACACAGCTCCATCTTCTTTCTTCTGATGAGAAGACTTAGGCTTCGAAATACCTAGGTATAAAGAGCATTTATAAAACCTTCTCTCCCTGATGTTATTTCCCTATTAAAGCGACAAATAAATCTATACTTTTGTTGGTCCATAATTCTCTTAAGCTTTCATCGTCGACAATTAGTCCGACAGAGACTGAGTCATTGCAGTGGCCTTTTTTTTCTGTCGACGGGGTTGCCTAGGCAACTTTAAAAAATAGATTGTGCTTTAGTCTACGTAGCATTAAATTCACTACAGATTAGAAGTCATTTTCTAACAATTAAATCGTTTTTTAAGTATTAATTAATTTTTTAAGTATTAATTAATTTTTTAAGTATTAATTAATTTTTAAGTATTAATTAATTTTTTAAGTATTAATTAATTTTTTAAGTATTAAGTAGTTTTTAAGTATTAAGTAATTTTTAAGTACTAAGTAATTTTTAAGTATTAAGTAGTTTTTAAGTGTTAAGTAAATTTTTAAGTATTAAGTAATTTTTTAAGTATTAAGTAATTTTTTAAGTATTTAGTCGTTTTCTCCAGATTAATAATTTTCTAAATATTAAATCGTTTTATGAGTGTGATCCAACTACCTGTAGTGGTCGAATTTTATATTAATAACGATTATAATAGAGCTAAGTTAAAACTTTTATTATATGAACGATCCCGGGCAATAGTCGGTTGCCTTGCTGGCTCAAGTTACTTCGTTGATGATGCAAGAAGAGTTAAAGTTAACTTCAGTTGGCGGATTTGGGATTGATGATAATATTTAATAATAATAATGTTTTGCGAAAAATTCAATTGATTTAGGGAATCGTGAATGGCATGAAAAGTGTTTTGACTAAAATCGGGAGCAGTATTTGACCCTGAGGTCAACTCCAAGGACGCTCGACCTGGGAACAAATTCCATGGAAATTTACTTCGATACACGATTATGCACAGAGCCCATCAGAAGAGAGGGGAGTGTGTTATGGCAACCCTTAATTGGCCGGCTGGGACTGGGGAAGCTCCAACCCCCCAACCCCCGCTTACCATCCACCTAATTATATAGGTTTATGCAAGAGTGGTGTTTGGAAGTTGAGTGCAGTTGAGGCCGATTTTGAGATCTTGCTGTTAATCTCTCTCTCTCTCTCTCTCTCTCTCTCTCTCTCTAAAGCTGAATAATATTTTCGTCACATATCGTATTTTGCATAAACAAAACAGAGAATAGTTTTGTTAGCGACAACCAAAAAAAAAACATTACCGTTGATAACATTACTGCAACAAAGGCTGTCTTCCTGGATTGGAGAACATTTCTTATTGAAACAGAATGACCAGAAATCCTCGTCAGCCCCTGCCTCCGTGTAGATGATCAGGCCAAACTGTCGTGCTGTGAGAGTTGTTCAAAACTAACCAAAATAACTGTTGAACTTTTGGGGGGGGTTCGTAATCGGAAAGGCCTAACACGAACTCATATACCAGAGTACCTCCCCAAGGTGGCGCACATCGGGTAATGCAAGTATTGCTGTTTTATAAGAATGAGTTTGAATTCGCTTAACCGATGTCATAAAATGTTATAAAACATTTTATGATTTTCATAAAATGTTTATAAAAACTTGGTTAAAATATTGTTTCATTACACTGTCCAACAAATTTCATGTTCCTATGTCTAATAACACTGTCCAACAAATTTCAGGTTTAAAAAAGTACATACCACATAAGACCTGCTTTGGTGTAAGAAAAATATTCTGACACTAAATCTGACTTTTATTTCTTCAGATTAGACACTTTTTTTACTACGGACAAATTTAACTTTAGTTGACCTTTGACAATTAAATATTTTCGTTTACTAGCCAAATAGAAAACCCACATGATTTTTAGAATATGACATCTTCATTCTATGAGGAGTATGTACATCAAAGATTTTTCTGTGTTTTTTTTAATAAGTGTAATTCTAAATATAGAACAAATTTTATGTTGATACTTGAAGATATAAACATTCTAATTTCTTCAAATGTTTTTTTAAACAGCCTTCGTTAAAAAAAAAAATTATTGTACTATTAAACTTTCATTGTTTAAATAATTTAACATTGTTCGTTTTATATAAAACAAAAAGTTGAAAAGATATTTTTCACTCAGTTGTGAGCTTTGGAAGATTGTCAGTGAAAGAAATACAATCAACTAAAGATAAACGTTTCATTATTTCTAGTCGCCATTTTGAAAAATCACTCGCAAATGTGACTGTTTCACTCGCAATGTAGAGACCTGGTCATGTATGAAAATATAATTTTATGAAGAAAGAAGCAGAGGATTAATCTAAACAATAACTGATAATAATAAAAAGGAGAAGTTATTTTATTTTTAATACAGACACAAAAATATCCTTTGATTATACAGTGCAACAAATTTTATGTTTTGTCACATAAAACCTTTGATGTAAGAAAAATATCCTTATACTAAATCTGACCTTTATTTCACTAGATTAGACACCTTTTTTTAATTATAAATCATAATTTATTATTATTCAGTATGAATGAAAAACACAGAATCGTCAGTTCAAACAACAATTTGTACTCTTAACTTTCTTGTGTTGAGTATCATCCTCCCTTTTTATATCCCAGCAGTAATCTGCCAACATGTCAGGGTTCAATACGGACAAAGTATCCCTGCAAATTAAGTCCCAGATAGTAGTCCCACACATCAAAATGGCATTGTGCCTTGTTTAGCATGAAAATGCAAAAAAATTGTTTCTCTCTCACTGAAATATTCGGATGGAATCTCTCGTTATGTTCATCACTCACGTCACGGAGATTCTTCAAATTCCCAAACGTGACAATTTTGCAAAATAATGTACCTAATTCAACAAAAAAGCCACAGATATCCCATACTTTTTCGAGTGCTTCACTGTGTTGTTATTAAAACTGAGATTTTTGTGTTCTTTATTTCTTATCGACTAGTTTCATTGTTTTTTGTAAAGTTTGCAATTTTTACCAATTTCGACATGTAATCATGGTTTTACTTGAAATGCATTTTTGTTTACATTTTTAGTTCTCGAATTAAAATGAATTGGCACATATTTTGCATTTTTACTTTATTTGCTTTTTTTTATTTTGCATTTTTATTTTATTTGCTTTTTTTTTTTTTGACTACCTTTCTCACCTTGGATTTTATTTTCAAAACGTTTCAGCTGTGTCTTGTCAAATCTGACCTTTATTTCACTTGATTAGACGCCTTTTTTTAATTATAAATCATAATTTATTATTATTCAGTATGAATGAAAAACACAGAATCGTCAGTTCAAACAACAATTTGTACTCTTAACTTTCTTGTGTTGAGTATCATCCTCCCTTTTTATATTCCAGCAGTAATCTGCCAACATGTTCTTTACGGACAAAGTATTCTTCACTCAGCAGTGAGTTCATCACTCATATCACTAAGATTCTCAGAAAAATTACCAACATGCCAGGATTCCATTTTTTCTTTTAAAACATTTCTCCACTGTGGAATCTCTCACCATGTTCATCACTCATATCGCTAAGATTCTCAGAAAAATTACCAACATGCCAGGATTCCATTTTTTCTTTTAAAACATTTCTCCACTGTGGAATCTCTCACCATGTTCATCACTCATATCACTAAGATTCTCAGAAAAATTACCAACATGCCAGGATTCCATTTTTTCTTTTAAAACATTTCTCCACTGTGGAATCTCTCACCGTGTTCATCACTCATATCACTAAGATTCTCAGAAAAATTACCAACATGCCAGGATTCCATTTTTTCTTTTAAAACATTTCTCCACTGTGGAATCTCTCACCATGTTCATCACTCATATCACTAAGATTCTCAGAAAAATTACCAACATGCCAGGATTCCATTTTTTCTTTTAAAACATTTCTCCACTGTGGAATCTCTCACCATGTTCATCACTCATATCGCTAAGATTCTCAGAAAAATTACCAACATGCCAGGATTCCATTTTTTCTTTTAAAACATTTCTCCACTGTGGAATCTCTCACCATGTTCATCACTCATATCACTAAGATTCTCAGAAAAATTACCAACATGCCAGGATTCCATTTTTTCTTTTAAAACATTTCTCCACTGTGGAATCTCTCACCGTGTTCATCACTCATATCACTAAGATTCTCAGAAAAATTACCAACATGCCAGGATTCCATTTTTTCTTTTAAAACATTTCTCCACTGTGGAATCTCTCACCATGTTCATCACTCATATCACTAAGATTCTCAGAAAAATTACCAACATGCCAGGATTCCATTTTTTCTTTTAAAACATTTCTCCACTGTGGAATCTCTCACCATGTTCATCACTCATATCACTAAGATTCTCAGAAAAATTACCAACATGCCAGGATTCCATTTTTTCTTTTAAAACATTTCTCCACTGTGGAATCTCTCACCATGTTCATCACTCATATCACTAAGATTCTCAGAAAAATTACCAACATGCCAGGATTCCATTTTTTCTTTTAAAACATTTCTCCACTGTGGAATCTCTCACCATGTTCATCACTCATATCACTAAGATTCTCAGAAAAATTACCAACATGCCAGGATTCCATTTTTTCTTTTAAAACATTTCTCCACTGTGGAATCTCTCACCGTGTTCATCACTCATATCACTAAGATTCTCAGAAAAATTACCAACATGCCAGGATTCCATTTTTTCTTTTAAAACATTTCTCCACTGTGGAATCTCTCACCATGTTCATCACTCATATCACTAAGATTCTCAGAAAAATTACCAACATGCCAGGATTCCATTTTTTCTTTTAAAACATTTCTCCACTGTGGAATCTCTCACCATGTTCATCACTCATATCACTAAGATTCTCAGAAAAATTACCAACATGCCAGGATTCCATTTTTTCTTTTAAAACATTTCTCCACTGTGGAATCTCTCACCATGTTCATCACTCATATCACTAAGATTCTCAGAAAAATTACCAACATGCCAGGATTCCATTTTTTCTTTTAAAACATTTCTCCACTGTGGAATCTCTCACCATGTTCATCACTCATATCACTAAGATTCTCAGAAAAATTACCAACATGCCAGGATTCCATTTTTTCTTTTAAAACATTTCTCCACTGTGGAATCTCTCACCATGTTCATCACTCATATCACTAAGATTCTCAGAAAAATTACCAACATGCCAGGATTCCATTTTTTCTTTTAAAACATTTCTCCACTGTGGAATCTCTCACCATGTTCATCACTCATATCACTAAGATTCTCAGAAAAATTACCAACATGCAAGGATTCCATTTTTTCTTTTAAAACATTTCTCCACTGTGGAATCTCTCACCATGTTCATCACTCATATCACTAAGATTCTCAGAAAAATTACCAACATGCCAGGATTCCATTTTTTCTTTTAAAACATTTCTCCACTGTGGAATCTCTCACCATGTTCATCACTCATATCACTAAGATTCTCAGAAAAATTACCAACATGCCAGGATTCCATTTTTTCTTTTAAAACATTTCTCCACTGTGGAATCTCTCACCATGTTCATCACTCATATCACTAAGATTCTCAGAAAAATTACCAACATGCCAGGATTCCATTTTTTCTTTTAAAACATTTCTCCACTGTGGAATCTCTCACCATGTTCATCACTCATATCACTAAGATTCTCAGAAAAATTACCAACATGCCAGGATTCCATTTTTTCTTTTAAAACATTTCTCCACTGTGGAATCTCTCACCATGTTCATCACTCATATCACTAAGATTCTCAGAAAAATTACCAACATGCCAGGATTCCATTTTTTCTTTTAAAACATTTCTCCACTGTGGAATCTCTCACCATGTTCATCACTCATATCACTAAGATTCTCAGAAAAATTACCAACATGCCAGGATTCCATTTTTTCTTTTAAAACATTTCTCCACTGTGGAATCTCTCACCATGTTCATCACTCATATCACTAAGATTCTCAGAAAAATTACCAACATGCCAGGATTCCATTTTTTCTTTTAAAACATTTCTCCACTGTGGAATCTCTCACCATGTTCATCACTCATATCACTAAGATTCTCAGAAAAATTACCAACATGCCAGGATTCCATTTTTTCTTTTAAAACATTTCTCCACTGTGGAATCTCTCACCATGTTCATCACTCATATCACTAAGATTCTCAGAAAAATTACCAACATGCCAGGATTCCATTTTTTCTTTTAAAACATTTCTCCACTGTGGAATCTCTCACCATGTTCATCACTCATATCACTAAGATTCTCAGAAAAATTACCAACATGCCAGGATTCCATTTTTTCTTTTAAAACATTTCTCCACTGTGGAATCTCTCACCATGTTCATCACTCATATCACTAAGATTCTCAGAAAAATTACCAACATGCCAGGATTCCATTTTTTCTTTTAAAACATTTCTCCACTGTGGAATCTCTCACCATGTTCATCACTCATATCACTAAGATTCTCAGAAAAATTACCAACATGCCAGGATTCCATTTTTTCTTTTAAAACATTTCTCCACTGTGGAATCTCTCACCATGTTCATCACTCATATCACTAAGATTCTCAGAAAAATTACCAACATGCCAGGATTCCATTTTTTCTTTTAAAACATTTCTCCACTGTGGAATCTCTCACCATGTTCATCACTCATATCACTAAGATTCTCAGAAAAATTACCAACATGCCAGGATTCCATTTTTTCTTTTAAAACATTTCTCCACTGTGGAATCTCTCACCATGTTCATCACTCATATCACTAAGATTCTCAGAAAAATTACCAACATGCCAGGATTCCATTTTTTCTTTTAAAACATTTCTCCACTGTGGAATCTCTCACCATGTTCATCACTCATATCACTAAGATTCTCAGAAAAATTACCAACATGCCAGGATTCCATTTTTTCTTTTAAAACATTTCTCCACTGTGGAATCTCTCACCATGTTCATCACTCATATCACTAAGATTCTCAGAAAAATTACCAACATGCCAGGATTCCATTTTTTCTTTTAAAACATTTCTCCACTGTGGAATCTCTCACCATGTTCATCACTCATATCACTAAGATTCTCAGAAAAATTACCAACATGCCAGGATTCCATTTTTTCTTTTAAACATTTCTCCACTGTGGAATCTCTCACCATGTTCATCACTCATATCACTAAGATTCTCAGAAAAATTACCAACATGCCAGGATTCCATTTTTTCTTTTAAAACATTTCTCCACTGTGGAATCTCTCACCATGTTCATCACTCATATCACTAAGATTCTCAGAAAAATTACCAACATGTCAGGATTCCATTTTTTCTTTTAAAACATTTCTCCACTGTGGAATCTCTCACCATGTTCATCACTCATATCACTAAGATTCTCAGAAAAATTACCAACATGCCAGGATTCCATTTTTTCTTTTAAAACATTTCTCCACTGTGGAATCTCTCACCATGTTCATCACTCATATCACTAAGATTCTCAGAAAAATTACCAACATGCCAGGATTCCATTTTTTCTTTTAAAACATTTCTCCACTGTGGAATCTCTCACCATGTTCATCACTCATATCACTAAGATTCTCAGAAAAATTACCAACATGCCAGGATTCCATTTTTTCTTTTAAAACATTTCTCCACTGTGGAATCTCTCACCATGTTCATCACTCATATCACTAAGATTCTCAGAAAAATTACCAACATGCCAGGATTCCATTTTTTCTTTTAAAACATTTCTCCACTGTGGAATCTCTCACCATGTTCATCACTCATATCACTAAGATTCTCAGAAAAATTACCAACATGCCAGGATTCCATTTTTTCTTTTAAAACATTTCTCCACTGTGGAATCTCTCACCATGTTCATCACTCATATCACTAAGATTCTCAGAAAAATTACCAACATGCCAGGATTCCATTTTTTCTTTTAAAACATTTCTCCACTGTGGAATCTCTCACCATGTTCATCACTCATATCACTAAGATTCTCAGAAAAATTACCAACATGCCAGGATTCCATTTTTTCTTTTAAAACATTTCTCCACTGTGGAATCTCTCACCATGTTCATCACTCATATCACTAAGATTCTCAGAAAAATTACCAACATGTCAGGATTCCATTTTTTTCTTTTAAAACATTTCTCCACTGTGGAATCTCTCACCATGTTCATCACTCATATCACTAAGATTCTCAGAAAAATTACCAACATGCCAGGATTCCATTTTTTCTTTTAAAACATTTCTCCACTGTGGAATCTCTCACCATGTTCATCACTCATATCACTAAGATTCTCAGAAAAATTACCAACATGCCAGGATTCCATTTTTTCTTTTAAAACATTTCTCCACTGTGGAATCTCTCACCATGTTCATCACTCATATCACTAAGATTCTCAGAAAAATTACCAACATGCCAGGATTCCATTTTTTCTTTTAAAACATTTCTCCACTGTGGAATCTCTCACCATGTTCATCACTCATATCACTAAGATTCTCAGAAAAATTACCAACATGCCAGGATTCCATTTTTTCTTTTAAAACATTTCTCCACTGTGGAATCTCTCACCATGTTCATCACTCATATCACTAAGATTCTCAGAAAAATTACCAACATGCCAGGATTCCATTTTTTCTTTTAAAACATTTCTCCACTGTGGAATCTCTCACCATGTTCATCACTCATATCACTAAGATTCTCAGAAAAATTACCATTATGCCAGGATTCCATTTTTTCTTTTAAAACATTTCTCCACTGTGGAATCTCTCACCATGTTCATCACTCATATCACTAAGATTCTCAGAAAAATTACCAACATGCCAGGATTCCATTTTTTCTTTTAAAACATTTCTCCACTGTGGAATCTCTCACCATGTTCATCACTCATATCACTAAGATTCTCAGAAAAATTACCAACATGCCAGGATTCCATTTTTTCTTTTAAAACATTTCTCCACTGTGGAATCTCTCACCGTGTTCATCACTCATATCACTAAGATTCTCAGAAAAATTACCAACATGCCAGGATTCCATTTTTTCTTTTAAAACATTTCTCCACTGTGGAATCTCTCACCATGTTCATCACTCATATCACTAAGATTCTCAGAAAAATTACCAACATGCCAGGATTCCATTTTTTCTTTTAAAACATTTCTCCACTGTGGAATCTCTCACCGTGTTCATCACTCATATCACTAAGATTCTCAGAAAAATTACCAACATGCCAGGATTCCATTTTTTCTTTTAAAACATTTCTCCACTGTGGAATCTCTCACCATGTTCATCACTCATATCACTAAGATTCTCAGAAAAATTACCATTATGCCAGGATTCCATTTTTTCTTTTAAAACATTTCTCCACTGTGGAATCTCTCACCATGTTCATCACTCATATCACTAAGATTCTCAGAAAAATTACCAACATGCCAGGATTCCATTTTTTCTTTTAAAACATTTCTCCACTGTGGAATCTCTCACCATGTTCATCACTCATATCACTAAGATTCTCAGAAAAATTACCAACATGCCAGGATTCCATTTTTTCTTTTAAAACATTTCTCCACTGTGGAATCTCTCACCATGTTCATCACTCATATCACTAAGATTCTCAGAAAAATTACCATTATGCCAGGATTCCATTTTTTCTTTTAAAACATTTCTCCACTGTGGAATCTCTCACCATGTTCATCACTCATATCACTAAGATTCTCAGAAAAATTACCAACATGCCAGGATTCCATTTTTTCTTTTAAAACATTTCTCCACTGTGGAATCTCTCACCATGTTCATCACTCATATCACTAAGATTCTCAGAAAAATTACCAACATGCCAGGATTCCATTTTTTCTTTTAAAACATTTCTCCACTGTGGAATCTCTCACCATGTTCATCACTCATATCACTAAGATTCTCAGAAAAATTACCAACATGCCAGGATTCCATTTTTTCTTTTAAAACATTTCTCCACTGTGGAATCTCTCACCATGTTCATCACTCATATCACTAAGATTCTCAGAAAAATTACCATTATGCCAGGATTCCATTTTTTCTTTTAAAACATTTCTCCACTGTGGAATCTCTCACCATGTTCATCACTCATATCACTAAGATTCTCAGAAAAATTACCAACATGCCAGGATTCCATTTTTTCTTTTAAAACATTTCTCCACTGTGGAATCTCTCACCATGTTCATCACTCATATCACTAAGATTCTCAGAAAAATTACCATTATGCCAGGATTCCATTTTTTCTTTTAAAACATTTCTCCACTGTGGAATCTCTCACCGTGTTCATCACTCATATCACTAAGATTCTCAGAAAAATTACCAACATGCCAGGATTCCATTTTTTCTTTTAAAACATTTCTCCACTGTGGAATCTCTCACCGTGTTCATCACTCATATCACTAAGATTCTCAGAAAAATTACCAACATGCCAGGATTCCATTTTTTCTTTTAAAACATTTCTCCACTGTGGAATCTCTCACCATGTTCATCACTCATATCACTAAGATTCTCAGAAAAATTACCAACATGCCAGGATTCCATTTTTTCTTTTAAAACATTTCTCCACTGTGGAATCTCTCACCATGTTCATCACTCATATCACTAAGATTCTCAGAAAAATTACCAACATGCCAGGATTCCATTTTTTCTTTTAAAACATTTCTCCACTGTGGAATCTCTCACCGTGTTCATCACTCATATCACTAAGATTCTCAGAAAAATTACCAACATGCCAGGATTCCATTTTTTCTTTTAAAACATTTCTCCACTGTGGAATCTCTCACCGTGTTCATCACTCATATCACTAAGATTCTCAGAAAAATTACCAACATGCCAGGATTCCATTTTTTCTTTTAAAACATTTCTCCACTGTGGAATCTCTCACCATGTTCATCACTCATATCACTAAGATTCTCAGAAAAATTACCAACATGCCAGGATTCCATTTTTTCTTTTAAAACATTTCTCCACTGTGGAATCTCTCACCGTGTTCATCACTCATATCACTAAGATTCTCAGAAAAATTACCAACATGCCAGGATTCCATTTTTTCTTTTAAAACATTTCTCCACTGTGGAATCTCTCACCGTGTTCATCACTCATATCACTAAGATTCTCAGAAAAATTACCAACATGCCAGGATTCCATTTTTTCTTTTAAAACATTTCTCCACTGTGGAATCTCTCACCATGTTCATCACTCATATCACTAAGATTCTCAGAAAAATTACCAACATGCCAGGATTCCATTTTTTCTTTTAAAACATTTCTCCACTGTGGAATCTCTCACCGTGTTCATCACTCATATCACTAAGATTCTCAGAAAAATTACCAACATGCCAGGATTCCATTTTTTCTTTTAAAACATTTCTCCACTGTGGAATCTCTCACCGTGTTCATCACTCATATCACTAAGATTCTCCACAAAATTCTCAAAGGTAACAATTTTGAAAACAAACAAACAAACAAACAAACAAACTGTTCCTAATTCAACAAAAAGAAGGCTAGAAATAGATTTTCCATTCCATTGTGCAGATAAAAATGGCCGCAGATGCCCTGTACTTAGTGTTACAAATCATTGTGCATATTCGCAACAGCCGTTTACCATTGATTGTAATCGTGCTCTGCGGCACATCTTATTTATGTGACGTTGTTTGGGTGTACGACTATCGAGAAATGACCGATATCTTTCTTTTTACTAAAGATCTAATTATATTAACCATTCCCCTAACAATACGAGTTTATTTTCAGAGAAAACTTTCATGACAGAATTTATCAACTGCTTTGAAGGTAGTAAATGCCTATCCATGTCCAGGGATTACTGTTTTTTGGGGGGGAGGGGGTACATTTTCACCCCAAGCAAGGCACGTTGCCACTTTGATGTAGGGGGCTACTATCAGGGATATAAGTTGCATGGGTACTATGTAGGGAGTTGAGCAGCAAGATGTCTGTTCACATTACACTTGAACTTCTGCATGTCAGCACAGTTGGGGAAGCAGGAAACCGGAATAGAATTTCAAAGTGTAGCAGTACTAGGGAAGAAGCTATTAGAGTAGAAGGCTTTCGTAAATCTAGGGATCTCTACTGTGAAGGGGTGGGACTTTGCTGCTTGTTGGATTGTCGAGGGGATACAAGGGCTTGTACTTCGTTGGAGCATCCACCATTAAACCACTTGTAAAACAGGCAGTAGAACGGAGTTGCTTAATCTATATTGTTGGTCACATATAGGTTGAATAGCTGAGATGGCCGATCGATCCTTACGTCACTTGGAAACTTAAAATTGCGAAATGTGAATATAGGAATGGAATTCGTTTTAATATTTTAGACGCAAAAAAAAAAGAAGAAAACCGACTTATTTTGCGTCTTCTCATTTTCAGACATATTTTAAATTCAAATTTCTAAATAAAATGATTATTTAGAAAGAATTACACATTTGTTTGTTAATTTATTTTATATTATTTTATCTCGTCTTATTTCTGAAGTTAAAGAAATAAAGTTGCAAATACTTTTTTAAATAAATGTTAATCTTAGAAAAAAATTAAAAATAATTAAAATAATATTTCTCCAAAATTTTGATTTATGCAAATGAACTAATCACGTGATGAACGCATTTAATAAAAACATGTTGTCACAACTTCCTTTTCTTTTGTTTTTGTTTTATTCAAACTCTTGTTAAATTTCTTTTCTTTTTTCTTTGTCAAAAACTATTAAAACGCATTTCATTCCTACATCCGCATTTCGCAATTTTAAGTTTCAACGTGACGTCAGCATCGGTCGGTCATCTTAGCTATTCAAGTTAGGAAAACCCAAATTAATTTCGCATCGCATAAAAATTTGATTGAAGCACTGGCACAACTAGATAGAATTGTATTCTGAACTGTTTCCGCATCCGCTTTATTCTGTATCTCTTGCTCCCACTGATTACTTTCTGTTTGCAAATCTTAATCTTTCACAATTCGATCACAATGATAACAAAACTATATTTCGAATTGCTTCCACATAAACCTTATTCTTCATATTTGGCCGACTAATAGTTGGATAATCATTAAGGAAGATTGATTTGTCAACTTAAATATACTATTTGGGTTTAAGTTTGAAAATCTGCCAAGTTGGTGTTTTAGACAAGCGACCCATTTCTCCTGTTTTGAAGTACATTTTATCATTTTTTTCTTCGAATTATTGACGTTTACCAGCTGTAAATGGAATTTACGAAAAAAAAAAAACGCTGAATTCAGTGGTGATGGTGGTTGTGGTAATAATAGTGGTGATGATGGTTGTTGTGGTGATGGTGATGATGGTTGTTGTGGCGATGGTGGTGATGGTGGTTGTGGTGGTTAAATAAATCTGATGTTTTATTTACATCGATTTTACCAAAAGTCATGGAGGATGGGGAGAAAAAAGAGAAGGAATTTAGTTGCAATTATTTTAATTGCTTCAACACTCGCCGTTTGGGGGGGGGGGGGGTCTGAAAGATTTAAGCAATTAATGAAATTTTTCAATTCCTTTCCTTGTCGGTTTGGAAAGTGGCATTATCCGATCGCATACAATACCATCAACGCCGGGTGGTCCACTAGTAATAAAATAATAGGATAACAAAATTAACTTCATGTTGAGAAGTGACGGTGGTTCAGTGATTAACGACACGAACTGAATACATGGGTGTCCCCTCCAACTCTACTTTAGACTAACCAATCACACTCTCCCAAAGTTCCTTTTGCAGACAGAAGACAGCCTAAATGAATCACCCCTTTTCATGTTCATGATATAAAAAGAAAAATTAGACACCTCGAAAGCGTGTAGGTCTCATCTCACCACAATCGTACCATTAAGAAATATGCCCCGCTGATGTTGCTCCAGTTCTCTCAAATTCCTTAAATGCTTACGGGATCTTCCTTAAATGCCTTACGGAATCTTGCTCCCTTGGCTGCTGAAAAAAAAAATGTTCTGTGGTGTCAGTATTCAAGAATTCTGCCAAAGAAGGTAGTCTCTCTTTACCGTGCTAGAAAACTACTAACACCCGAAAGTATCCTGTACCTCTATAAGGCCACCATTCGCCCATATATGGAGTATTGCTGTCATATTTGGGCTGGTGAATCTGCTACTAGTCTCTCGCTCCTAGACAAGGTTCAAAGGAGAGTCGCCAATCTGATAGGCCCTGAACTGGCATCTAGGCTTCAGCCTCTGTCCCATCGACGAAATGTTGCATCCCTCTGCCTGTTCTATAAGTATTTTAATGGTGAATGCTCTGACGAACTGCAATCACTTGTGCCCCCACGATGTAAACACCCTCGACAAACCCGACAAGCAGCTAAATCTCACCCCCACACAGTAAAGATCCCTAGATGTAAAAGATCTTTCTACTCCAGTAGTTTCTTCTCCAGAACCGTTAGACTTTGGAATTCCATTCCAGGTCCCTGCTCCCCCAACTCTACTGACGTACAGAAGCTCAAGTGTAACGTGAACCGACATCTTGCTGCCTAAATCCCTACATAGTAACCCAGTAGTTGTTGTCCCTGATAGTAGCCCCCTACACCAAAGTGGCGATCTGCCTTGTTTGGGATGAAAATGTAATAAAAAAATTTTTTTATAAATAGCTGACCTACTCAATTATTGTCCGATTAAAATTAGCATCCTTCCTTTGGCAATATTATTTAATATTTATTGAATATTATTTAATATTTATTTAATATTATTTAATATTTATTTAATCAAGCGCAAGTTCACAACCCTATAGATACTAAACGTCTTTTCAACCGACAGTATGGATTTAGGCAAGCTCGTTCTACTGCAGATAGTGATTTTTGAACGTATATTGTGTCCGAGATGGGCATATTAAAATACAATTAAAATTAAATTAAAAGAACGAATGTACACAAATCCAAGACAATGGGAGAATCGTTAGAAAATGGCCTCCACGCCCTAGTGGAATGGGGCCGCAAATGAATGGTAACATTTGATGCTAGTAAGACTAAGCTGCTCTCCTGTAACAATTACGAGACGCCTCTTCAACCTCCGATATCCATGACAAATAACTCCCTACCTGAGAATTCTTCCTTCAAACTCCTCGGCTTAACATTTACGGGCAGTATGAACTGGAACAAATATAGAACATAGCGAAGGTTGCTGCAAACAAGGTGGGTTCCCTTTATCGTACTAGAAGACTACTCGCACCTGAGAGTATCCTGTACCTCTACAAGGCAACTATTCACCCATGCATGGAGTATTGTTGCCACATCTGGACTGATGCATTTCTCCCTTTTGGATAGGGTCCAAAAAAGAGTCTTCAATCTAATAGGCCCTAATTTGTCAACTAAGCTCCAACCTCTATCTCATCGCCACAATGTTGCATCTCTGTGTCTGTTTTACAAATATTTTAATGGAATGTGTTATGATGAACTCGTTGTATTTGTGCCCCCTCGATGTACATATCCTCGACAAATCCGCTTAGCAATAAAATTACATCCCTTCACTACTGATGCCCCTAAATGCTAAAAAGCTTATTCCCTAGAACAGTTAGACTTCCTGACACCTGATTTCCTAATTGTACTGACATGCAGAAGTTTAAATGTAACATAAACCAGCATCTTGATAATCTCTCCGAGGCATTATCCCAAATAGTAGCTCCTTAAGTGGCGATATCCCTTGTTAGGGGTGAGAGTGAGTACTGAAAGGTATTTGTAAGTCATACGCACGTTTCCCCAACCCCTTCTCATAATCAGTAAATCAGCCATGCAATACGTACGCAAGTTTCTAGCCAAAAACAATAAGAGAAAAAAAAAAGAAAGTTTAACTGAACATTTCAGTTTGTCGTCGCTACAAAGCGTCATCCAATCAGTCCATTCTTTTTTATTATTAAAATTAAAAATGTACCCATATTCGCACACATGTAATATATTCTAATAGTTCTACAAATGTATTGAGCACTTGTTAAAAATAATCGTTTTTTTTATTTTAATACATTTAAACTAAATATTATTTTTATATCATATAATCTACAATAATATCAATTTTATATTAAAAAAAACATGTAAATTGTGATAGTAATATCTCTATATGTAATAGACCAAAGTGACGTAGGTTTGCCACAACAGATGTCACATACAAATCCAATACATCTAAGCTTGTTACATATGCATTACCACTTATCAAGGCCCACAGGCCACTCGAGGATAAGGATTGAAAAGTGCACAGTAGTAATCGTTAGTAATGGAAATTCGGGAAATTTGTTATATACCTATTTTTTTGTTACTTAGGCATTACCACTTATCAAGGCCCACAGGCCACTCGAGGATAAGGATTGAAAAGTGCACAGTAGTAATCGTTAGTAATGGAAATTCAGGAAATTTGTTATATACCTATTTTATGTAACTTTCGACCACCATTTTACACGAAAACTAGAAATACTAGAAGCCATACTAAAAACATACAGCCTCTTATTAAACGGATCTTATTTAATATCAGCATAAATATAATAATCATATTTAACAACTAACAATAAATAAATAACTGAATAAATAAAGTATAAAATAAGAAAATCAAATTCAAAATAAAAATAAAAATGGAAGGAGTGTTAGTTAAAGATATAAGGAGGATGAGATAATCCCAACTGAGTAACGTATATAATTATAAATTAAAGTTTAGCGTTAAGGTAATTTGCGCGGAGAATAATAAAGTAAAATGGCGTTTAATGCAATAGTTATAGTGTAGTAGTGTTGAGAATATGCAGTTATTTCGTTGTTTTGTTTTTGCTTTTTTTTGTTTTGTTTTGTTTTTGTTTTGTTTTGTTTTTTATCAAATGAACTTCAGTAGGGTGTGAAAAAATATATACCCAACGAAATCTATAATTGATTTCCTACTCACAAAGATTTTATATAAGCTATATTGGACGTATCTAGTCACCTATTGGACTGGCCGCACCTTTGCTCTCTCTGCCCACCTTACCACTGCCATCATCGCCGATGATTGCCAACGTCTTAATCCAATTCTAACTGCATGACATACGCAAGTCACCATTTAAAAGACAGTAATATGTTTTGGACACGCAAAATTATAAATCCAAACTATTTCTTTCTTTCTTTTTTCTTGTTTTATTTTTATTTTTTTTATTTACTTAAAAACTCTCTTTTATTTCTTTGTCTCTTTCATTGTTTATTATTATTTTCTTTTCCCTTTCCTTTTTTTTCATTTTTAATTTTCAATTTATACTAGACTACCCGTGGCCCCTTGTGGTCAGTATGTTATATTAACTATGGAATTAATGTATGAGCGTGACACTTGTGATGTAAAGCAAATAGTTTGGGTTTTTTTTTTGTTTTTGTTTTTTTTGACATAACAGAAACATTTCTACGAATGTATATTAAAATGAAAAAATATATA
>NC_136499.1:129990175-130035175 GCF_053919585.1 Euprymna scolopes | reverse complement strand
TTTTTATAGTTTTCAATTGAGGATTGATTATTCGTATTATTTGAGTTATTTTGCACAACGTTTTGGTCGATGTAACCGCCGACCTCCTTTAGGTGTATCTTCCATCATGATAATGCTCTTTCTCACACAGCGCTACTGATCAATATATATATATATATATATATATATATATATATATATATATATATATATATATATAATGAATGTGTCTGTGTATCTGTGTGTGTATGTCTGTCTGTGTACATTTTTCTTCGCAATAACTCTGTTAATTTTCAGTCAACAGGCTCGAAATTTGATATACAGGGTACTGAGATTTAGGAAAAATGATGTGATCGGTTTTCAGCCAGAAATGTCGCTGTTACGGGGTCAAAGTTCAACGATTTTACCTTTGAGAACTCTACCAAACTCTTCCGACAATTTTGCGTCTACACACTTGAAATTTTAGATATAGGTTCCTTGGACATGGATCTAACTTAATAACATGATTTGAGCTCAAAACAATAAATTTTAAGGGGTCATAATAGGGATCAAAGTTTAAAAAAATTGACCTCTGCGGTATCTACCTAATTACTCAATATCTGGTCTAAACATTTGAAATAAATAAAGGGTATTCAGAGATAGGGCAAGCTTTTTCATCGGTTTGGGTAGAAACTCTTTAGTTACCAATATATAAATGTATGTATGTATGTATGTATGTTTGCCTGTCTGCCAAAAACTTTCGACAGAGGTGACGGATTTTACGAAGATCACTATCGTTTTAAAGTTCGACCTTTTATACAATTATCGAAAATTTGGCTAAAAATATTAACATCTTCACCTTCAATTAGGCACTTTTCAACAGGGGGGGGTCGTTTTTTTTTTTCACCGATATTTTGAAAGATATCCTCTCCTTTCGATTGTGTAGCTTTAATGTAAACATAAATCACTTCAGGTTTGGCGGTGGTTATAACCGCAAAGACGTCAGGTTTGTTTTCCTGTTCTTTTCCTCTTTTGCGGTACGGGTTCGAGCCTGCCTTCCTACTACCACTTTTTCTTTTAAACATCCGGGCAATGCCGGGCTTAAATGCTAGTATATATATATATATATATATATATATATATATATATATATATATATATATATATTTCATATATATATATATATATACATATATATATTATTTTTGCATTTTTAAAATTTTACATATATATATATATTTATATATTTTACATATATAAATATATATATATATATTTTACATATATATATATATATATATTTACACACACACACACACACACATATATATATATATATATATATGTGTGTGTGTGTGTGTGTGTGTGTGTGTGTGTGTGTGTGTGTGTGTGTGTGTGTGTGTGTGTGTAAATTTTTTAAAAATGCAAAAATAAAAATAAAAAATGCAGTTTAAATTCCCGGAAGGAAAAAAAATTAACTTTAACCTATCGCACAGACTTAGCAGCTACATAATTTTTTGCTATCCAGAAAAGTATCAGTTTTATCAAAACATATTTGCTGATTCAATATATTTCTCATTCCGTGAATTTACACGGGTCCTTACGTTAAGCCATATAATATTCGTGCGTTATTACTAGGGCTATGACAACAGCATATTCTTTTCATTCTTTTGACTCTTGAGTGTGTATCCGTTGATATCTTATATGCTTTTATATAGACTGATGTGGTTCTCGGTTGATTAACTGTGTCTTACTGTGTCGGATATATACTCGAGAGTCAAAACAATGAAAAGAATATGCTGTTTTGTCATATCCCTAATTATCACCTTTCACGTACACTTATCAAATGGAATCGCCCGATTACGAATTATTGTGATTGCTGCTTAATTTCGTAAAACATTCCAATTTACCCATTTTAAAATAAATTGTGCCAAAATCAAACGATATTGTAATGTCGATTAAAACAGTAGAATTTTAAATAAATAAATTTAGTTAAAGAATATTTAGCTGACAATGTCAATTATCCGATAATCGCTGAAAAATCGAAAATTTAACCGAAAGATAAGTTACTCTTTTTTACCTACCTAGGTAAGTTTGGAGCGTTTTAACTTATTTTAAAGCGTCTATTAAAGTTGAAATGCATATAGTGCCTAGCGATTAAGTTAAAACGACAACAAAGATAGCGGACACGAGACAGTCATCTTTGGTGTCTCGAGAATCGCTCAAAATTTTAAAATAAACAAAAACATATTGGTAGAAATCCACCAAATAAATATCACCGTGGCATTTATTGGGTTGATTTTTAGTGAAACATGTTCCTGGTTGATGTAGAAAACGCCGTGGAATTTCCACGGGATGCAGGTAATACTCACAAAGTTTTCTGCGAAACGTAATCCTTCGATTGGAATCCATATTTGTCCGTTTGTGTGTGTGTGTTTTTTTTTCTTCTTTTTGTGTTGTTTTTTAAATAATTCTCGTGTAATTCCTCTAGACCAGTTTCTTTTTTTTTTTTTTTTTTGCAAAAAAAAAAAAATGACGAATCAAGTCTCAAGTCGGACTTAATTTAACTGCGTTCAACAACGAATCCAGTCGAAATGCTGACACGTTAACGGCTCGACAAAAAATGTTGTCGTGATTTCTGTTAAAATGACTTACGCTGTCATTCTTGTGTCGGTCGTCGTCGTCGTCAGCCCCAAACCATCTGGTGGGCAGTGTTGGGTTCTCAAGTGTCAGGGGGTCAACGTCACAGCTGTAATACGAAGGAATAAGAGGGCAACTTTCGCTAATAGGAGGAACGGATAAGAACGGGGGGGGGTAGGAAGAGAAGTTTAGTCAAATGGGTAAGTGCGCGTCTTTTGAAGTCATTATTTCCTTTTCTGTTTTGTCTTTTGCTTTTAAGATTGTATCCAGTCAGAAAGACAATTAAAAAGTGGAGGCTTTGTTTGAGAAGGTGTCTAATCTTGGATTGTAATATATATCCATTTAATGAGAGGTTGACATGGGTGGGATGAGGCGATAAAGAAAGGATGGTTGAAAGAGAAAAGGAGACCCTAAGAACGCGTAGAAAAAAGTAAGAAGGAAAGAAAAGAAAAGGGAGGAAAAGAAGGGGAGGAACAAGAAGCGTAAAGGGATTTGAAGGAGTATAAGAAATAAAATAACGAACGAAATGATGAACAGAAAAAATAAATGAGCAATAGGGAGAGGGGGAAAGGGTAATAGAAAGAAAGAAAGAAAAAAGAAAGAAAGAAAGAATAAAAAGAAAGAAAGGAGGGAAGTAAGAAAAGAAAACGAAATAAAAGAGGAAACAAAAATAAAGAGCAAGAAATAAAGATAAAAGGGGCACAAGAAATGAAAAAAGAAAGAAAGCGAAGGGGGGAGGGAAAACAAGAAGCAAAGAATGAAGGGAGGAAAGCGAGAAAATGGAAAAGAAAGAAAAAGGGGGAAGAAAAAAAGAAACAAACAAGAAGTAAACAAAGAGTCGGGAAGAAAGAGAAAGGAAAGAAAGAAAACGAAATACGAAAGAAACACACAAACAAAAAAAGGAAAAGAAAGAAATTCAGAAAAACGAAAGAAGGAAACAAGCGAAAAAGATTGAAAAAATGGAAAAAAAAAAGAAATAAAAAAAATTAATAAGAAAAGCAAAAGAAAAGAACGAACGAAAAAGAGCAACATCTGATCTCTCTCTCTCTCTCTCTCTCTCTCTATCTATCTCTCTCTCTCTCTCTCTATCTATCTATCTATCTTCCCATTTTCTTTTAACCCCCCCCCTCTCTCTCTCTCTCTCTCTCTCTCTATCTATCTATCTTCCCATTTTCTTTTCACCCCCCCCCTCTCTCTCTCTCTCTCTCTCTCTCTCTCTCTCTCTCTCTCTCTCTCTCTCTGTGGTTTTCGTGTGAGGTCATCATAGCCACCTGAAACACTCGTCAACGGGCGAAACACATAAAAATGAAGCAGACACTCTTCAAGGGAAGGGGGGGTCACCACGTTATTAATGATCGTTTCCGGACTATTTACAAATAATAGCAACAAGAAGAAGAAGAAGAAGAAGAAGAAGAAGAAGAAGAAGAAGAAGAAGAAGAAGAAGAAGAAGAAGAAGATGATGATGATGATGATGATGATGATGATGATGATGATGATTTCAACTTAGACGAAAAAGAAGATTTTATGTATTTTGTTCGTTATTTTCGTTTCATGAGTTTGTGGTCATTTAGCAATTTCATGATTTTGTCCTTTCAACAAATTGATAAAGAAATTTTGTGTTAAAATATCTAAAACATATACCTCGCTAGATTCAGCCACTCTGATGAGTCGTAGACGACGAAACACGTGTCAGTGGATAATTATATTTTAAAAATAATATATATGCCGCTCCCAATGTGGGGGTAACAAATTGGTCAAAGAGAAAATTATTCCCAACTCGCATTTAGGTAAAAATGCACTTTCGTAAATAATTGAATTCTTTCAAAACGCAAAAACAAAAAACAAACAACAAAAACAAAAAACAAACAACAAAAACAAAAAACAAACAACATCTAAATAAAAGATATACAATATTTGTTGAACTTTCGGAGCACAATTCAATATAATACTGATCTATATCATAAATTTTGTATTCTCTTGAGCTATAATATATATGAGCTCTATTATACTTAAAGTCCTAATCATTGAGCTAAATTTCATCTGTAATAATCACTTGTATCATCGAGGTTTGAAATATTTCATTTTTTAAATTGAATCAATGTCTTTTGCTTTCCTTATGATATACTCTTTAAACTTTCTTTTCAAACACGCACACACACATACACACACACGCGCCGCGCGCGCACACACAAACATACACACATACATATATCAATCAATCGATCAATCAATCAATAAGAGTTTTATCACTCAATGAGGAACCCCTCCCTGAACTTTAGCCATCTATCTCTGTACCGAGATATCCGCTGCCATGTTGGACCCATGTGTTTTATCAGGTCGTCCCTCCACCTCGTTCTTGGTCTTCCATTTGGCCTCTTATGTTCACGAGCTGTCCATTCGGTTGTCCTAGTGGACTATCTGTTGTCTTGTCAGGCTAATGCCCTACTCATCTGTGTTTGGATGTCTTAATTGCAGTATTGATGTCAATAATTCTTGTTTGTTGGCGGATTCAGATGTTTGTCTTTCTGTCTTATACAGTCATGCCCAACATTATCCTCTCCATCTTCCTTTGTGCCACTGCCAAGATTTCACTTTTGCGACTCGTCGATAATCACAGGTAGTATATATTCCTTGAGGATCTTTTCTTTGATTGCTTTTCGGCTTCCCATGATATTATCCACATTCCCAACAGCTGCCCACCCCAATGCATCTCTATCCAAGGGAGGAGATTTCCATCTTCCGACATTACGCTTCCTCCTCCAGATTTGACAGTTGGAACCACATAATTAGGATTAAATGCCTCTATTTTTTCTACGTCGAACAGAAACTACTCCAGGGGCGCGAAAAGTCTTATGAAAAAATTGTTACAATATTTAAATAAATGTTATGGATGTGTGTTCACGTAAAAAATTTCAATTGTTCCTTCCAAAGATTTGGAAATAGAAACTGTTAATTTACCTCAAAGTTATTTTCATCAACAATTTGGGCCAAATCATTAGGTGTCAAATTTTCAATTGGGGGGGGGGTGCAAATTCCAGTCTTTTTTTTTTCTTTTTTTTTTTCTTATTTTTTTGGTTGTTTTTTATTATTTTTTTTTTTTTTTTTGCAAATTCCAGTCTTTTTTTTTCTTTGCGTCCTTTTAATTCCGCTTCTAATAAACTTCTCTCTGTTCGAGCTGATATGTTTTTGTTTGCATTCTTCCTGTGTTCGACTCTTCTTCCTATCTGCTTTTTTCAAAGATCTGTCTTCCCTAGCGATCGTAGACTTTTCACGGCCTTGCCCTTTTCTGTATTTGAAAGAATTTGTTTCCTTGTATCTTTTAATCGTTGTTTGAACTCCCTTCCTGGAACATTCCACCTCCTGGCAATTTCTACTTGAGAATATCCTTCATCACATAAGGAAATGTGTGCCCTTTGAATCTCTGCTTGGGGATCATTTTCAATTAAATATACTATTATAGCACTGGAAAGAAATCAAATATTACCTGAAAAATAAGAAAGAACTGTTTGCATGACAATAAATCATTCTGAATATTTGAATGAATTTAGTACGAAACTAAAACTATTAAACTTTAAAGACAGAAAAATAACAACAATCTACTGTGCCTTAAATTATTATCTCAATGGCTATATATATATATATATATATATATATATATATATATATATATATATATATATATATATAGTCAAAGTGAAAATAATGCATTTATTTTCACTTTGACTTTCCATGTCTCACTGACTTTAGCAAATAGGGTGCATACCTTTATAAGTATTTGCTAATATTTTCTCTCCTCTGATGAGATGGTAGGCATCAAAACCCTATAGGTTAAGGAAATTAATTTTCTAAAGCATTCGTTGTTTTCCTTAGAATAATAAAAATTCTTTGCTATGAAACTCAACCACTTCATTTCATTTCAATGAGAGTTTTTTGAAATTCATTGATTTACAATTTTAATTTATTTGCTCTATCTTGCATATCGAGCAATTCTTGTTTAGATGGGATAACTTATAGAATATTGCTGCCAGTAATATTTTGTAAACCTACAATCTCACGTTTACATAACCACTGATTGTCAAATAAAAAAACTATTCCGAAGTATATATATATATATATATATATATATATATATATATATATATATATATATATATATATATATATATATATATATATATAGTCCACAAAGTATGGAAATAAAAAATTTAAAAATTAAAAAAAAACGTTTACAAGTGTTTTTGATATAGATGTACATAAGAATACTTTGAAAACTATGTTTTAACTTAAATAAGGATGGTATAATAAAATTGTGGGGTCTGCGTTCGCGCCTGGCCTCTATAGAATGGAAATAGGCACAAACTTAATAAAGACTGCGTAAGTATACTTTGATAATTATGTCTCAGTTTGAAGAAATATGGTAGAATAAAATTATGGGGTGTTCGTTCGCGTCTGACCTCCATAGAATGGAAATATGTCACAATGTTTAACAAGGTTTTTTAATATAGATCCACAGAATATTGTGATAAGTGTTTCAGTGTGAACAGGTATGGTATAATAAATTATGGGATTTATCTATTTAATTTTTACTTTCATCATATTTTGCTTTGGTTTTGATTCCCCCAAATTCGAAGCTATCTCTTTACAACCCTTCCTTTTCATAACCTATCATACTTTCATTAATCAGAGTCCATTTTCTGTAGGCTGTTTTTGAACCCAGTCAACGACGGGTACTTTTTCTAGTATATATATATATATATATATATATATATATATATATATATATATATATATATATATATATATATAAGGAATGAAAAAATATACCAGCGGTGGTTGACGTTATGTTTAAAGAAAAAAATAGAAAAAACCGAATGAAATTATTAAAAAATCATAATAATTTCATTCGGTTTTTTCTATTTTTTCTTTAAACATATATATATATATATATATATATATATATATATATAATTTTAAGCAAGTAAGATCTGTGACTTACTTGTAGTTTCATTAAATACTTTTATATGCAAAATCCGATCCTGCATTTTGCTAATTCCTGCCCTCTGATGAGAAGGAGAGTATTTCTTCGAAACTCCGCGGATTAAGGACTATCCACTTATCTTGTGTTTCCTTTTTTAAAATTAAATATGTTTTTAACTCTTTTTCAAGATGTCTTTTAACATGTTTTATTAATCATTTGTTCATATATATATATAGATATAGATATATATATATATATATATATATATATATATATGTTATATATATATCTATATATATTTGTTCATATATATATATATAATATATATATATATATAAATATATATATATATATATAATATATATATATAATATATATATATATAATATATATATATAATATATATATAATATATATATATATATATATATATATATATATATATATATATATATAATTCAGAATAGTGAAATACAATAAATCTACTGGTGTGCAAATCCAGTAATTATCGGTCTTACAAAATATTATTGGATGTAATATTTTATATGACACTATCCCAGCTAAATAAAATTGCTCAATATACAAGATAGAGCAAACAAATAAACAAATAAATAAACAACTTGTGCTGACTTACAAATATAATCTTGATAACAAAAACTATTTTGCTTTTGTTTGATAAACAATTCTTTTATTTAATTATTTTTATTTTCATTTTAATTTTAATTTTATTTGCCTATCTACGGATTTCTGTTGGTGTTTATTCACAAATTAATTGAAAAATTGAACTGAATTTTGAAATTGATATATGGAAAAAAAATTACCGGATTGATATAATCAAATGTTTGCCGGATATCCAATCGAACTAAAGAAAAACTGTGGAACTACGTATATATTGGATTGTTACCAGTTTCCTTGGATTTATTACAATACGCGAATACCAAGAACTTCCATTACAGGATTTAGTATGCACTTTCGATTTGCAGTTCAATATCCTTTCTTTTTTTTCTTTTTTTTTTTTTGCTGCATCAATATCCAGTTTCCCTTATTCTATGTAGCTAAATTGATTTAAAAACATTAATCTAATTTTCTATGTTTATTACCTTTAGCAAATTAAGTGCAAACGTTTTATAATATTTGCTAATATTATCCTCCGAGGAGATGCATAAACATCGAAAACTCATGGGTTAAGAAAATATTTTACTATATTGTTTTCTTTGTCTTGCATACAATAAAATTTCTATATTTGAAATTTAACTTTTTCAAATCACAAATTTTAAATTCCTAAATTATATATATATATATATATATATATATATATATATATATATATATATATATATATATATATATATATATGTAGTAGTTCTCGCGCGAAAGAGCAGGACACAAAATGTATATAATATTTATATATATATATATATATATATATAATAGAATAACAATAACAAAGACTTTCGCTGGCGAGGACTACTGTTGAGCGTAACCAGTTGTACAGTCCTTTTGAAATTTTCATCTCTACTTTTCTCGTTATCTACTGATTATTTGTTAATGAAACCTGTATGAAATCTGTTCCTTATTAAAGTGTAAAGATTTTGTATTCTGAAAGAAGTTTTTAAAAATTTAATCTAAAAAAGGTATTTTAAAGTTTTTGTTAAAAAAAATTTCAGATTTTCACATTATTCAGACCTGTATCACAAAGAGGGAGTTGCAAAAAAATGGGTTTTGGTGTGAGGCGAGATACAAACTGAAACAGAGAGAATATTCAGACCTGTAATAATACAAAGAGGCGGTTGCAAAAATGAGTTGTGGTGTGAGGAGAAATACAAACTGAAACAGAGAGAATATTCAGACCTGTAATAATCCAAAGAGAGGGTTGCAAAAATGAGTTGTGGTGTGAGGAGAAATATAAACTGAAATAGAGAGAAGGAGAGTTTAAAAATATAATATTAAAAAGATAAGATACAAGTTAGAAAAGCATTTCATCCAAGGCACGAAAATTACCTTGGATTTATTTTATGTAATGTACATTTTGTTGCAACTTAAAAACATTATCTTTCATCTAGAATTAATGATCTAGATATGATATTTTCAATGATTTTTTAAAAGTGCAACAGAATGTACATTACATAAAATAAATCCAAAGTAATTTTTGCATTCAATTTGAATTAAATCTTTACACCTTACTTTGTAAAATTTAGAAAAGTGCACTTTGAAGATAAATAAATTTCAAATAGAATCTTGTACCTTTATTTTTAAAGCCTATAGTAAAAATATTTTGTTTAACAATTCCTTGGATGAAATGCTTTTCTAACTTTTCTAACTAACAGGAGGAAATCCGGGTATGAGAGCTCAATGTGGTAAACAGGGCAATAACACAAAAATATAACACGGAAATTACATAATTGTCGATGCAATAATTTATTTCAACCTTATCGTATTTTCAAGCTTCTAAACTAGACAATTACATTTTTGATACAGAAATTTTCAGTATCAAAAATGTAATTGTCTAGTTTAGATGCTTGAAAATACCATAAGGTTGAAATAAATTATTGCATCGACAATTATGTAATTTCCGTGTTATATTTTTATATTATATATATATATATATATATATATATATATATATATATATATATATATATATATAAGCGAGAGGGACATTTTCGACCGACATAGACAGCATTACACCGACATTGGAATTTATATATAGCATTGCTAAGTTTAGTGCGAGACAAACCGTCCTTTTTGAAAGAAGAAAATGCAAGTTTCGTATTAAAAATAACCCGAAGTAGAACAGATGAAAACAATTGTTAATAATCAGTTTTAGTTGAAACACATTTTTCATCAACCCATGGCAATTTAAGATATGCAGGTCACTTTGATGGGCAAACATTTATATCTTTATTAAATTGATTGATTTTAAATTAAATACATTTATCAATTAAGTATTCTGTGTAGCTATTATCGATTAGAATTTCCTTAATTTTAGTAATTTCAGTCGACAGGGGGAACAAATAATCTAACCCCGTATAAATTAACGATTAACGTCGTGGTTTTAGGAGTAAAAGAACACTTAAGTTGCCATGAGTTGATGAAAAGATGTGTCCCTCTCATTAATAAACTTAAACAGACTATCAGCAATTGTTTTCCGTCTGTTTTACCTCGGCTTATTTTCAAGACGAAACCTGCATTTTCTTCTTTCAAAAAGGACGGTTTGCCTCGCACTAAACTTAGCAATATTATATACTAGCGAGGGGTACCCGGCGTTGCCCGGGTGTTTTTCGGTGTGTGTGGTCGGGCGTAGTGGGGGTGTTACTGAAAACCTAAGAATAAGCCAAGTAAAAAAAAAAACAGAAAAACGAACGTTAAAAAACCCTGCTTAGCGGGGCAGGGGGTACCCGGCGTTGCCCGAGTGTTTGTTAATAAAAACCTAAGAAGTAAAAAAAAAGAAAACATAAAAACAAAGCGGGGTTACCCGGGGGGTAATCAAAACATCGAAGAAAGAACTAACGTAAGGCAAACGAACGATGTTAAATGTAAAAATCGAAAAAACAAAAAAGAAAACAGAAAACGAACGTTAAAACAAAAAAAACACGTGAAATTGGCTTAAATAAGCCTGTTTCGATATTAAAATTTAAAAAATCGGTGGGTACCCGGGTGTTTTTGGGTGTGTGTGGTCAGTCGGGGGTATTAATGAAAACATACACATACACGCACACATATATACACACATACACACATATATATACCCACATGCACACACACACATATATACACACACATACACACACACACACATATATATATATAATACACACACATGCATATATATATATATATATATATATATATATATATATATATATATATAGACACACATGCACACTCACATCGTCAATATTTGCAACGAAGAGATGAAACTTTCAGATCATGAATGTATGAGTTCGGTCATCATAACGATGCAATTTTCATTCGGTTTCGATCTATTCGGGCGGAATAAAAAAAATAGGAGTCATTACTTTTGGAACGCCCGTCGTATTATGTACAATTTATTTTTTTGTAAAAAGTTGTTTCAAAAAAGAATCGTAACATTTAATTGTGAAGGGAGGTAACGATGGTCTCGTGATTAACTTTGCAGCAAATTCTACCCTATGCGACGAAGGCCATCAACTCCCCATATTTCCTCCTATAACACAGAACACGCTAGGTAACATACAAATATCCGTGCATGAGGTCGCCAAGCTAGTCAAGAACCTTGATTCCAGTAAAGCAACTGGCCCTGACGGCATCCCAATTATAGTGTTAAAAAAGCTTCAACCAGAACTTGCTCCCATACTTACGAAACTGTTTAAGCGCTGCCTTAAGGAGAAGTGCTTTCTGACTCCCTGGAAAACCTCATCAGTTTGCCCTGTATTTAAGAATTCATGTGATAAGTCATCTCCCTCTCAGTACAGACCAATAAGTCTCCTGTGTGCTATGAGTAAGCTGCTGGAATCCATATTAAATAGAGAAATAGTCAACCATCTCAGCAGAAACAACCTTCTTAGTGACACACAATATGGTTTCCGCTCTGCAAGATCTACCGCAGATGTGCTGACGGTTATATCTCACATGATTAGTGAATCTCTTGACAAAGGCTTCCTTTCTTGGGCAATTGCTCTTGATATATCAAAGGCCTTCGACAAGGTATGGCATAAGGGTCTACTTCACAAGATTTCCAGCTACGGTATAACTGTAGATGTTTTCTCAATCATTAAATCATTTCTCTCCGATAGGCTCATAAGAGTAGTGGTCGATGGACAAAAATCAGAGGCCTGCAGTATTAATGCTGGAGTCCCTCAGGGGTCAATCCTAGGCCCAACTCTCTTCCTGATCTACATCAATTACCTCCCTAAACACATACTTAAATCATTCGTTGACATCTATGCTGATGACACGACCATCTACGGAACCACATCAAAGGCTGTAAATGATAAAGTTCTCTCTGATTCTCTGTCCTCTGATCTCGAGCGCGTAGTTCAGTGGGGGAAGACGTGGCTAGTTACCTTTAATGCATCTAAAACCAAACTCCTATCCTTACATGATCAACGCTCTGATCCCCATCTGGCATCAATTGGGATGGATGGCTCTCGTCTGGGAGAGGCCCCGTGTTTTGACAAGCTTCTGGGTTTGACCTTTACTCCTGATCTGAAATGAAACACGTGCATCAAGTCTGTTGCCAAGGTCGCTGGAAAGATGGTGGGATCCTTCTACCGCTCCAGAAGATATCTCACTACTGATGCAATTCTCTATCTATATAAAAGCCAAGTACGTCCAAGGATGGAGTACTGCTGCCATATCTGGGCAGGAACTGCTTAAAAACGCCTATCATGCCTTGACAGAGTACAAAATAGACTTCGTGGCTTAGTGGGTGATCCCTTTTCTCTACCCTGCAACCTCTCTCCCACAGAAGAGACGTTGCGAGCCTATCCTTGTTTTATCGTTATTTCCATGGCAGGTGCTCGTCTGAACTCCAATCTCTGGTCCCCCCTCGCCAATCTTTCACGAAAAACACCCGTTAAGCTGAATCCACTGTGAAAATTTTCCCCCACTCTATATCTGTGCCTAAATCAAAACGTGGATTCCATGAACAAAGCTTCTTTCTTAGAACTACATGCCTGTGGAACTCTGTTCCGTCTGCCTGTTTCCCACCTGACTACAACTTGGATGGCTTCAAGTCCAACGTTAACAAATTTCTGATGAACCGCCCCCTTAAGTAAACACTTCATCAAATCTCCACACTAACGTAATGTACTTGCAATAACCCTTATCCCTGAGTGGCTTCCGGGCCTTGATAAGTGGTGACCACTGTGTAAAAAATAAATAAATAAATAAATAAAATAACGACACCAACTGATCAAGTTCAAATACTTCCACTTCCGTTTAGGATGTTGCCAACCTTTATCTGGTCACTCCCGTAATCCGCGATAAATTTCTAGAAAGAATTCTGACTAGAAAAATATCGGGGAAACCAATGTAAACGATAGAAGCTTCGTATGATGATTTGATTGCGAATCCAAAAAAGTAAGGGATTCTTTGCGGAGCTACTTTAATTGATACTCCTATAATTTTTATTTATTTTTTTGTATTGATATTCATAGTAAACCCCTCTTTTTTTCTATCTACTTAAAAAGAAAATACAACTTTGTTATATATGGGTCCTTGAATTGCATTCACTAGCAAAAGATCTAGCAAATTTGCATATTCTTTTAAACATTCATTTTAATTAATTCTCTATTAGTTTTTTGGGGTTTTTTTTTTTTTTTTTTTGGTTGTTTGTTTTTTCATGGGATGATCATCTTTAGTTAACTATTACGTGTAATTATATTCATGCAGATATTCTACATGATTTTTACTTGCGTAAAAAACTTATGGTAAACATAAAATTCTTTCTATATAATTTATGTATGCATATATATATTTGTTTAAAAAAATTTGTCTATAATATTCCTCTGTCAGTTTTATGTCTACAGACATGAAATTTAATATATAGGGTATTCAAATTTAATATATAGGGTATTCAAATTTAATATATAGGGTATTCAAATTTAATATATAGGTATTAAAATTTAATATATAGGGTATTCAAATTTAATATATAGGGTATTCAAATTTAATATATAGGGTATTCAAATTTAATATATAGGGTATTCAAATTTAATATATATAATTTATATTTAGGTGAAAATTGGTGCAAAAGTATGAAAATTAAAAAAATGAAATGTTCCAGTCGAAGGTCGAACGACGGCATGACGAATATGCATGCGTGACGTAATAGCTATTGGTTCATATTTAAATTTTTAGCTTTGCAGTAAACATGTCGTCATGGGGCAGGCATTAACGTCAAAGGAAAAAGTAAATCGTAAGTTAAGCGTTTTAGTTTCGATTCTCGGTGGTAGAGCACGAGCCAATTTTTTTTTTTCTTTTTTAACTTTTTAAATCATTATTGTATATTGGGTCCAATACAATATAATAATACGAAATTTGCATTAATCAAAATATCATTTAAACGTATTTTGCGATCAGGCAATGCCGGGCAGCCTGCTAGTATAAGAACACTCTCGAATGGAAATGTTTTTCACGAGAAACGAATTATTTTTTTTCCTGGAATTCTACTTTTCTTGTTGTTCTCTCTAAGTATTTTATTGTTTCTGTTAAGTTCCGCATGGAAATTGAAAAAATCATTCTTGAGATGACGACACGCCCGAATCTGCCACGACCAAAGTCGGCAAGAAAGAATGTCCTATTATCTTTTGTTTCGGAAAAGAAATCAGAGAGATTTCGATATGTCCACGTGTCTACAAAGAGGCTTCGTTGATCAACCAGGCTTTAATTTGAAACAGAATTTGAAAAATGTGATTTTAAATAAGTTGAAAACTGTCATGACATGTTTTCGGTTTTGTCGACAAAATGTAATTAGAATTTCAGAACACAAACACGGAAAATGTTTCTAGATGGAATTAAGTCTTCTTTCTTTCTGTTCGTTGGTTGCTTTTATAACGCTCAAGTTTAAATAGTTATTTACGAATTTGTTTACATTGGACTTGAAAGTGGCTATGTTGTAGTGAGCTAAGACTCCTGTGTTCCATTGGCGGGCAGTTATAAAAAAAAAAGTGTTGCTCGTGGAAGTTTCGTTTAGTTTTAGTTAGAGAGACACACAGGGAAAAAGAAAGAAAGAAAGAAAGAAAGATAGATAGATAGATAGATAGATAGATAGATAGAGCGAAGGAAACTATTGACAGTGGTTGTAGGTAGATTTTTTTATTACATCTTCATCCCCAAACAAGGCACATTGCCACTTTGATGTAGGGACATAAGTTACAGGGATACAATGTAGGGAGTTGGACAGCAAGATGTCGGTTCACGTTACACTTGAACTTCTGCATGTCAGTACAGTTGGGGAAGCAGGGATCCGGAAGGAAGTCCCAAAGTCTAGCAGCTCTGAGGAAGAAAATACTGGAGTAGAAGGCTGTCTTACATCTAGGGATCTCTACTGTGAAGGGGTGGGATTTAGTTGCTTGTCGGGTTTGTCGAGGATATTTACGTCGAGAGGATACAAGTGTTTGCAGTTCGTTGAAGAATTCACCATTAAAATACTTGTAGAACAGGCAGAGGGATGCAACATTCCGTCGATGGGACAGAGGCTGAAGCTTAGATGATAGTTCAGGACCTATCAGGTTGGCGACTCTCTTTTTAACCTTGTCTTGGAGCGAGATCCAAAATATGATAACAATACTCCATACATGGGCGAATGGTGGCTTTATAGAGGTACAGGATACTTTCGGGCGTTAGTAGCTTTCTAGCACTGTAGAGAGAGCCTACCTTCTTCGCAGCGGTCTTGGCAATGCTCTCAATGTAATTGTTCCAACTTATGTCCCAAACATGTCGCAAACAACCTCGTTGATTGTTGATTACCCATTATTTACTACACGGCTGTAGATTTTCCAGAAAACACAGGTTCCTAATTTCTGTGCTTCAATGCGTTTTTGATGGTGTCAGTAAATTTTCTCTTAGTTGTCGCTATTTCTTTCTTACAATTACTTCTAGCTTTTATATACTTCTGTCTGCTTGAGATGGTCTTATGTCGGTTAAATCTGTGGTACTTTGTGCAATGGCAGTTGCACAAGTAGAAGTAAACCATTGGGGAGAGTGGGGCTTACTATAAAATTTTCGCGGTGGAACATGTGCTTCAATTGCCGTTTTGAACCATTCAGTGGTATCATTTGCGCACTGTTCAGCAGGAAGAGAAAAGATATTTCCCCATGGGGAATCTCTGATGAGATCCCTGATGGCTTCCCAGTCAGCCTTTTTATAATATCTCGTTGTTTTGAGCACTGGCTCTTCAGTTTTGGTTCTAGAGTTTAGGGCAATTTCGGCTATTATCACTGCATGATTAGTGTTCCCAAGTGGGCTGAGCATTCGTTATACAATCATCGGGAACTGTGGTCAGAAACAGATCTAGACGTGATGCGTGTTGTTCTTGCTGGTCTGGGAAACGGGTTGGAAACGTAACCATCTCTGATAGGGAATAAGATATAGAGAAGGTATGTGTTGTGCTACAAACTACGTCTGTGTAGATGAGTTTTTGTTGTTGATGTTTTACGCGATGAACCACAGATTGAAATTCGTTCCATCACTTGTCATAAAAAAATTGACTAGCAGGTAGTTTCTGTACTTTGTCTGAGCAGCACCACCTCAGATGTGGCAATATTATTTCATGAAATTGATTATAACTGGTAGTTATACATGCATGCATATTATATATATATATATATATATATATATATACTCCTATAAATTCGCTTTTCTTTTGTGTATTTATATTCATATTAATAACCCTCTTTTCTATTTATTTAAAAAGAAAATACAATTTGCTTATATACGGGTTGTGGAATTGCATTCACTAGCAAAGATCTAGCTAATTTGCATATTCTTTTAAACATTCATTTTAATTAATTCCCTATTAGTGTCTTCAGTTTTCTAATGAAATAATCATCTTTAGTTCACTATTATGTGTAATTATATTCATGCAGATATTCTACATGATTTATACTTGCATAATATTTGCCTAAAAAGTTTATAGTAAATACAAAATTGTTTCCATATATATTTATGTATACGTATATATTTTTGTTTAACAAATTTTGCCTACCAAACTCCTAGAGTTTGTGCTCTACATACATGAAACTTCATATATAAGGTATTTGAATCCATGCAAAACTTTATATTTCAGTTTTAGCCCGGAAAAATCAGTGCAAAAGTGTGAAAAAAAAAAATTGCTGAGTGAAGGTCGAACGCCGGCATAACGAAAGCATAACGTAGTAGCTATTGGTTCATGCTTTAATTTTTAGCCTTGCAGCAAACCTATTTTCATAGCCCAGTCATTGACGGCAGTGGAAAAATAAATCGTGAGCTGAACGTTTTGGTTTCGATTCTCAGTGGTGGCGCATGAGTATTTTTTTTTATACTTTCTAAATCATACTATATGTTGCCTCCAATCTATCTATCTATCTATATCTATAAATGTGAAAATGCCTGTCTGTCTTTTCTCTATGGTAGTTAAGGAAGATTATTATACAGAAAGACATTACTTTACATATTCACACTTTTTAATATATACATATGCACATAACCTTATGAACAGTACATAGGGGCCGAGCAAAGCCGGGCGGAACTGCTAGTGTATATATATTATTCAGTAGATGTTATTTTATTTGTTTTTATTTTTTGCGATACGTTTTGAATGAATTCAATTTTTTTACGAAAGCGCATTTTTACCTAAATGCGAGTTTGGAACAATTTTCCCTTTGACCAATTTGGTACCCCCAAATGGTGAGCGGCATATATATTGTTTTTTTTTAATATTATCCACAGCCCTGGTGAGTCTAAAACGACGAAACACGTGTCAGTGGATAATTATACTTTAAAAACATTATTATTATTATTATTATTATTATTATTATTATTATTATTATTATTGATTATAAGTCTAGTTCGAAACCAACATTTTTATTCAAACTTTTTACTTGTTCTTGTCGATTTAATCTGACTTTTTTTAAATCATTCTGTTTTAATATAGCGGCATTGTATATATTTATGAGTATATATTATCATCATATATGTTTACGTGTCGATATATTTGATCGTCTAGTGATGAGGGTATCAACAGGATATATAATATAACAAAAAGGGGACGACCAATGGGGAAACATACCTTGTTCATCTTATTTGACGGGACATATAATATAACAAATATGGGCAAATAACAATTCTCTTTTAGGGAACAAGTTAACATCGGCCAATGGGGAAACATACCTTGTTCATCTTTGGTCTTATTTGACGGGTATAGGCTGCAAAGAAAATTCATCCCAGTGAATCAGCAAATCTTGGGTTGTCTTTTCAGCAAATTTAGTCCGGATGTTTACCCATTGGAAAGCTGTGTACTGGTCTTACATTTGATAGACGTTGGACCCTTTGCTTCCACCCCACCCCCGCGTGCTTCAATCTATTACGACCGGTTGGCTCTTCAACGCTAACTTCTCTCTCAGACGACCCAACTCTAACTAAAACCTGTCTCAAACTCTATCTTTCTATCATAACGTCATCAATACACTAAGATCATCACCTGATGTTTTTACATAATCTATTTTTAAGTTGTTCAATTTATAACCTTCCAATGTTATAGTAACTATTTCATTACAAAATACATATTTTAGGTGACATTCCATTTAAACTTACGAAACGCAATCATAATAATTATCGATCAGGGTTATCTGGTGTTGCCCCGGCACGCTAATATATAACACCCCTCCATCTGCCATTTAAAAAAAATGTATGACATTTTTTCTATGCCCCCTTATCCTATTTGTTTTTCTTTTTGCAATGGTCGCTGTCTCCCTAGATTTCCCATACTCCGCTGAGATAAGTCCCTCCTTATTATTATTTCTTTGGTCAGTCTTTATCCACTGACCATTCCCTTATTTCATTTAGACCGAATATCCTTTCCGATCTCATGGAATTTTCATTTTGGGTGTAGGTTCTCTACTTATATAAGAGCCAAGTACGTCCAAGGGTGGCGTACTGTTGCCGTATTTGGGCAGGAACCGCTAGAAGCAGCTTATCCTGCCTTGACAGAGTTCAAAATAGACTTCTTAGCCTAGTATGAGATGCTCTTTTCTCTTCCCTGCAACTTCTTTCCCACAGAAGAGACGTTGCGAGTTTGTCTCTGCTTTATCGTTATTTTCATGGAAAGTACTCGTCTGAGCTCCAATCTATGGTCCCCCTGGCCTGACTTTCACGAAAAAGACTCATCTATCTGCAACCACTATCAATAATTTCCCCCTTATCTGTTCCTAAACCTAAACGTAGATTCCAGGAACAAAGCTTCTATGTTCTGTTTTCCTGCTTTCCAACTAACTACAATATGGTTGTCTTCAAGTCCAATGTGAACAAATTCTTGATGAGCCATCCCCTTATGTAATTTAAATTACTAAATTTCCACTACTAACGTTTACTACGACGTGTTCCCCTTGACCACTGTACACTCATTAACCCTTATCCTCAAGTAGCTTCCGGGTATTGATAAGTGGTGACTTCTTTGTAAAAAAAAAATTACTCTTCCTCCGAACGATGTCGGCTGCTTCTATCCAGCCACCAATAACAGAGGTTTCTTTTGCCTCTTACCAACACAGCGACTTTATGTTTTATCGTTCTTCTCTCTCTCTCTCTCTCTCTCTCTCTCTCTCTCTCTCTCTCTCTCTCTCTCTCTCTCTCTTACTCCCCCATGAGTGTTGCTAACGACTAGGCTCTTTGTACCTAGCCATTCATCTCATCATTCCTAAGTTGCTCGGTTTATAAAACTTTAAAGTTATTGTAAATAATGATTTCATTATGAAATACTCATTTAGACTGACGAAACACAATCATAATAACAATCGACCAGCACGCTAATATATAACACAGTATTATATTACAAGTTAATCTCTTAACAAATGAAGGTATTTTACATTAAATGAAGGTATTTTATATTAAATGAAGTATTTTATATTAAATGTAGGTATTTTACATTAAATGAAGGTATTTTATATTAAATGAAAGTATTTCATATTAAATGAAGGTATTTTATATTAAATGAAAGTATTTTATATTAAATGAAAGTATTTTATATTAGATGAAAGCATTTTATATTAAATGAAGGTATTTAATATTAAATGAAGGTATTTTATATTAAATGAAAGTATTTTATATTTAATGAATGGTATTTTACATTAAATGAAGATATTTTATATTAAATGAAGTATTTTATATTAAATGTAGGTATTTTATATTAAATGAAGGTATTTTATATTAAATGAAGGTATTTTATATTAAATGTAGGTATTTTATATTAAATGTAGGTATTTTATATTAAATGAAGTATTTTATATTAAATGTAGGTATTTTATATTAAATGAAGGTATTTTATATTAAATAAAAGTATTTTATATTAATTGTAGGTATTTCATATTAAATGTAGGTATTTTATATTAAATGAAGTATTTTATATTAAATGTAGGTATTTTATATTAAATGGATGTATTTTATATTAAATAAAAGCATTTTATATTAAATGTAGGTATTTTATATTAAATGAAAGTATTTTATATTAAATGAAAATATTTTATATTAAATGAAAATATTTTATATTAAATGAAAGCATTTTATATTAAATGAAAGCATTTTATATTAAATGGAGGTATTTTATATTAAATAAAAGTATCTTATATTAAATGTAGGCATTTTATATTAAATGAAGGTATTTTATATTAAATAAAGTATTTTATATTAAACGTAGGTATTTTATATTAAATGAAGGTATTTTATATTAAATGTAGGTATTTTATATTAAATGAAGTATTTTATATTAAATGTAGGTATTTTATATTAAATGAAGGTATTTTATATTAAATGAAAGTATTTTATATTAAATGAAAGTATTTTATATTAAATGTAGGTATTTTATATTAAATGAAGGCATTTTATATTAAATGAAAGCATTTTATATTAAATGGAGGAATTTTATATTAAATTTTTTTTACACAGTGATCACAACTTATCAAGGCCCGGAAGCCACTCAGGGATAAGGGTTATTGCAAGTACATTACGTTAGTGTGGATATTTGATGAAGTGTATACTTAAGAGGGCGGTTCATTAGGAATTTGTTTACATTGGACTTGAACACATCCAAATTGTAGTCAGGTGGGAAGCAGGCAGAGGAACAGAGTTCTACAGGCGTGCAGTTCTAAGAAAGAAGCCTTGTTCATGGAATCCGCGTTTTGATTAATGCTCAGATATAGTGGGGGAAATTTTTCACAGTGGATTCAGCTAGACGGGTGTTTTTCGTGAAAGATTGGCGAGGAGATTGGAGTTCAGACGAGAAGCTGCCATGAAAATAACGATAAAACAAGGATAGGCTCGCAACGTCTCTTCTGTGGGAGAGAGGTTGCAGAAAAAGGCATCCCCACTAAGCCACGAAGTCTATTTTGTACTCTGTTAAGGCAGGATAAGCTGTTTTTAGCAGCTCCTGTCCAGATATGGCAACAGTATTCCATCCTTGGACGTACTTGGCTTTTATAAATGAAGGTATTTTATATTAAATGAAAGCAGTTTATATTAAATGGGGGAATTTTATATAAAATGAAGGTATTTTATATTAAATGAATTTATTTTACATTAAATGAAATCATTTTATATTAAATAAAGGTATTTAATCTGAAATGAAAGAATTTTATATTAAATGAAGACATTTTGTATTAAATGGAGGTATTTTATATTAAATGAAAGCATTTTATATTAAATGTAGGTATTTTATATTAAATTGAGGTATTTTATATTAAATGAGAACATTTTATATTAAATGAAAGCATTATATATTAAATGGAGGTATTTTAAATTAAATAAAGGAATTTTATATTAAATAAAGTATTTTATATTAAATGAAGGTATTTTAAATTAAATGAAGGTATCTTATATTAAATGAAAGTATTTTATATTACATGGAGGTATTTTATATTAAATGAAAGTATTTTATATAAAATGAAAGTATTTTATATTAAATGAAAGTATTTTATATTAAATAAAGGTATTTTATATTAAATGAAGCTATTTTATATTAAAAGAAAGTATTTTATTTTAAATCAAATTATTAAATATTAAATTAAAGTATTTTCTATTAAATGAAAGCATTTTATATTTATTGAAGGTATTTTATATAAAATAAAGGTATTTTATATTAAATAAGGCATTTTATATTAAATGAATGTATTTTATATTAAATGAAAGCATTTTATATTAAATGAAGGAATATTATATTAAATGAAGGTATTTTATATTAAATGAAAGTATTTTGTATTAAATGAAAGCATTTTATATTAAATGAAAGTATTTTATATTAAATGAACAAATTTTATATTAAATGAAGGTATTTTATATTAAATTGAAGTATTTTATATAAAATGATAGTATTTTATATTAAATGAAAGCATTTTATATTTAATGAAAGTATTTTATATTAACTGAAAGTATTTTATATTAAATGAAAGTATTTTATATTAAATGAAAGTATTTTATATTAAATGAAAATATTTTATATCAAATGAAAGTATTTTATATCAAATCAAACTATTTTATATTAAATGAAAATATTTTATATTACATGAAAGTATTTTATATTAAATGAACATATTTTATATTAATGAAGGTATTTTATATTAAATGAAAATATTTTATATTAAATGAAAATATTTTATATTAAATATAAATATTTTATATTAAATGAAAGTATTTTATATTAAATGAAGGTATTTTATATTAAATGAAAATATTTTATATTAAATGAAGCTATTTTATATTAAATTGAAGTATTTTATATTAAATGAAAGTATTTTATATTAAATTAAAATATTTTTTATTAAATGAAAGTATTTTATATCAAATAATAATATTTTATATCAAATGAAGATATTTTATATTAAATGAAGGTATTTTATATTAAATGAAAGTATTTTATAGAAAATGAAGGCATTTTATATTAAATGAAGGTATTTTTATAAAATGAACATATTTTATATTAAATGAAGCTATTTTATATTAAAGAAAGTATATTATATTAAATCAAAGCATTTTATACTAAATTAAGGTATTTTATATTAAATAAATGTATTTAATATTAAATAAGGCATTTTATATTAAATGAATGTATTTAATATTAAATAAGGCATTTTATATTAAATGAAAGTATTTTATATTAAATGAAGGTAATTATATTACATGAAGGTATTTTATATTAAATTGAATTATTTTATATGAAATGAAAGTATTTTCTATTAAATGAAAATATTTTATATTAAATGAAAGTATTTTATATTAAATGAAAGTATATTATATTAAATGAAAATATTTTATATTAAATGAAAGTATTTTATATTAAATGAAAGTATTTTATATTAAATGGAAATATTTTATATTAAATGAAAATATTTTATATTAAATGAAAGTATTTTATATTAAATGAAAGTATTTTATATTAAATGAAAGTATTTTATATTAAATGGAAATATTTTATATTAAATGAAAGTATTTTATATTAAATGAAAATATTTTATATTAAATGAAAGTATTTTATATTAAATGAAAGTATTTTATATTAAATGAAAGTATTTTATATTAAATGAAAGTATTTTATATTAAATGAAAGTATATTATATTAAATGAAAATATTTTATATTAAATGAAAGTATTTTATATTAAATGAAAGTATTTTATATTAAATGGAAATATTTCATATTAAATGAACGTGTTTTATATTTAATGAAAATATTTTATATTAAATGAAGGTATTTTATATTAAATGAAAATATTTTATATCAAATAAAAGTATTTTATATTAAATAAAAATATATTATATTAAATGAAAGTATTTTATATTAAATGAAAATATTTTATATCAAATGAAGGTATTTTATATTAAATTGAAGTATTTTATATTAAATGAAAGTATTTTATATTAAATGGAAATATTTTATATGAAATGAAAGTAGTTTATATCAAATCAAAGTATTTTATATTAAATGAAAGTATTTTATATAAAATAAAGGCATTTTATATTAAATAAAGTATTTTATATTAAATGAAGGTATTTTATATTAAATGAAGGTATTTTATATTAAATGAAAGTATTTTAAATAACATGGAGATATTTTATATTAAATAAAAGTATTTTATATAAAATAAAAGCATTTTATATTAAATGAAGGTATGTTATATTAAATGAAAGTATTGATATTAAATGAAGCTATTTTATATTAAAAGAACGTATTCTATATTAAATCAAAGTATTTAATATTAAATTAAAGTATTTTATATTTAATGAAAGCATTTTATACTAAATGAAGCTATTTTATATTAAAAAAAGGTATTTATATTAAATAAGATATTTTATATTAAATGAATATATTTTATATTAAAGTAAATCATTTTATATTAAATAAATGTATTTTATATTAAATGAAAGCATTTTATATTAAATGAAAGCATTTTATACTAAATGAAGCTATTTTATATTAAAAAAAGGTATTTTATATTAAATAAGGCATTTTATATTAAATGAATATATTTTATATTAAATTAAAGTATTTTATATAAAATGAAAATATCTTATATTAAATTAAAATATTTTATATTAAATGAAAGTATTTTATATAAAATGAAAATATTTTATATTAACTGAAAGTATTTTATATTAAATGAAAATATTTTACATTAAATGAAAATATTTTATATTAAATTGAAGTATTTTATATTAAATGAAAGTATTTTTATTAAATGAAAATATTTTACATTAAATGAAAGTATTTTATATTAAATGAAAGTATTTTTTATCAAATCAAAGTATTTTATATTAAATGAAAGTATTTTATATTAAATGAAAGCATTTTATATTAAATGAAAATATTATATATTAAATGAAGGTATTTTATATTAAATTAAGGTATTTTATATTAAATGAAAGTATTCTATATTAAATGAAAATATTTTATATCAAATGAAAGTATTATATATCAAATCAAAGTATTTTATATTAAATGAACGTATTTTATATTTTATGAAAGTATTTTATATTAAATGAAGGTATTTTTTATTAAATTGAGGTATTTTATATTAAATGAAAGCATTTTATATTAAATAAAGGGATTTAATATTAAATGAAGGCATTTTATATTAAATGAAGACGTTTTATATTAAGTAAAGTATTTTATATTAAATTAAAGCATTTTAAATTAAATGAAGGTATTTTATATTAAATAAAGGCATTTTATATTAAATGAAAGTATTTTATATTAAATGAAAGTATTTTATATTTAATGAAAGCATTTTATATAAAATGGAATTTTTTTATATTAAATAAAGGTATTTCATATTAAATGAAGCTATTTTATATTAAATGAAGGTATTTTATATTAAAGTAAATCCTTTTGTATTAAATGAATGTATTTTATATTAAATTGAGGTATTTTATATAAAATAAATGTATTTTATATTAAATTAAGGCATTTTATATTAAATGAATGTATTTTATATTAAAGTATATCATTTTATATTTAATGAAAGTATTTTATATTAAATGAAAGTATTTTATATTAAATGGAAGTATTTTATATTAAATGAATGTATTTTATATTAAATGAAAGTATTTTATATTAAATGAAAGTATTTTATATTGAATGAAAGTATTTTCTATTTAAGGAAGGTATTTTATATTAAATATTATATTTTATATTAAATGAAAGTATTTTATATTAAATGAAAGTATTTTATATTAAATGAAAGTATTTTATATTAAATGAAAACATTTTATATTAAATGAAATCATTTTATATTAAATTAAAGCATTATATATTAAATGGATGTATTTTAAATGAAATAAAGGCATTTTATATTAAATGAAGGTATTTTATATTAAATGAAGGTATTTTGTATTAAATGAAAGTATTTTATATTAAATTAAAATATTTTATATTTAATGAACGTATTTTTTATTAAATGAAAGTATTTTATATTAAATAAAAGTATTTTATATTAAATGAAAGAATTTTATATTAAATGAAAGTATTTTATATTAAATGAAAGTATTTTATATTAAATGAAAATATTTTATATTAAATGAAAGTATTTTATATTAAATTAAAATATTTTATATTTAATGAACGTATTTTTTATTAAATGAAAGTATTTTATATTAAATGAAAGTATTTTATATTAATTAAAGAATTTTATATTAAATGAAAGTATTTTATATTAAATGAAAGTATTTTATATTAAATGAAAATATTTTATATTTAATGAAAGTATTTTATATTAAATGAAAGTATTTTATATTAAATGAAAGTATTTTATATTTAATGAAAGAATTTTATATTAAATGAAAATATTTTATATTAAATGAAAGTATTTTATATTAAATGAAAGTATTTTATATTAAATGAAAGAATTTTATATTAAATGAAAATATTTTATATTTAATGAAAGTATTTTATATTAAATGAAAATATTTTATATTAAATGAAAGTATTTTATATTAAATTAAAATATTTTATATTTAATGAACGTATTTTTTATTAAATGAAAGTATTTTATATTAAATGAAAGTATTTTATATTAAATGAAAGAATTTTATATTAAATGAAAGTATTTTATATTAAATGAACGTATTTTATATTAAATTAAAATATTTTATATTTAATGAACGTATTTTTTATTAAATGAAAGTATTTTATATTAAATGAAAGTATTTTATATTAAATGAAAGAATTTTATATTAAATGAAAATATTTTATATTAAATGAAAGTATTTTATATTAAATGAAGGTATTTTATATTAAATGAAAGCTTTTTCTATTAAATGAAAGAATTTTATATTAAATGAAGGTATTTTATATTAAATAAAAGTATTTTATATTAAATAAAAGTATTTTATATTAAATGAAAGCATTCTATATTAAATGAAAATATTTTATGTTAAATGAAAGTATTTTATATTAAATGAAGGTATTTTGTATTTAATGAAAGTATTCTATATTAAATGAAAGTATTTTATATTAAATGAAAGTATTTTATATTAAATGAAGGTATTTTATATTAAATGAAAGCATTTTATATTAAATGAAAGTATTTTATATTAAATGAAAGTATTTTATATTAAATGAAAGCATTTTATATTAAATGAAAGTATTTTATATTAAATGAAAGTATTTTATATTAAATGAAAGTATTTTATATTAAATGAAAATATTTTATATTAAATGAAAATATTTTATATTAAATGAAAGTATTTTATATTAAACGAAAGTATTTTATATTAAATGAAAATATTTTATATTAAATGAAAGTATTTTATATTAAATGAAAGTATTTTATATTAAATGAAAATATTTTATATTAAATGAAAATATTTTATATTAAATGAAAATATTTTATATTAAATGAAAGTATTTTATATTAAATGAAAGTATTTTATATTAAATGAAAGTATTTTATATTAAATGAAAGTATTTTATATTAAATGAAAGTATTTTATATTAAATGAAAGTATTTTATATTAAATGAAAATATTTTATATTAAATGAAAGTATTTTATATTAAATGAAAGTATTTTATATTAAATGAAAATATTTTATATTAAATGAAAGTATTTTATATTAAATGAAAATATTTTATATTAAATGAAAGTATTTTATATTAAATGAAAATATTTTATATTAAATGAAAATATTTTATATTAAATGAAAGTATTTTATATTAAATGAAAATATTTTATATTAAATGAAAGTATTTTATATTAAATGAAAATATTTTATATTAAATGAAAGTATTTTATATTAAATGAAAATATTTTATATTAAATGAAAATATTTTATATTAAATGAAAGTATTTTATATTAAATGAAAATATTTTATATTAAATGAAAGTATTTTATATTAAATGAAAGTATTTTATATTAAATGAAAATATTTTATATTAAATGAAAATATTTTATATTAAATGAAAGTATTTTATATTAAATGAATTATTTTATATTAAATGAAAGTATTTTATATTAAATGAAAATATTTTATATTAAATGAAAGTATTTTATATTAAATGAAAATATTTTATATTAAATGAAAATATTTTATATTAAATGAAAGTATTTTATATTAAATGAAAGTATTTTATATTAAATGAAAGTATTTTATATTAAATTAAAGTATTTTATATTAAATGAAAATATTTTATATTAAATGAAAATATTTTATATTAAATGAAAGTATTTTATATTAAATGAAAATATTTTATATTAAATGAAAATATTTTATATTAAATGAAAGTATTTTATATTAAATGAAAATATTTTATATTAAATGAAAGTATTTTATATTAAATGAAAATATTTTATATTAAATGAAAGTATTTTATATTAAATGAAAATATTTTATATTAAATGAAAGTATTTTATATTAAATGAAAATATTTTATATTAAATTAAAGTATTTTATATTAAATGAAAATATTTTATATTAAATGCAAGTATTTTATATTAAATGAAAATATTTTATATTAAATGAAAGTATTTTATATTAAATGAAAATATTTTATATTAAATGAAAATATTTTATATTAAATGAAAGTATTTTATATTAAATGAAAATATTTTATATTAAATGAAAGTATTTTATATTAAATGAAAGTATTTTATATTAAATGAAAATATTTTATATTAAATGAAAATATTTTATATTAAATGAAAGTATTTTATATTAAATGAAAGTATTTTATATTAAATGAAAGTATTTTATATTAAATGAAAATATTTTATATTAAATGAAAGTATTTTATATTAAATGAAAATATTTTATATTAAATGAAAATATTTTATATTAAATGAAAGTATTTTATATTAAATGAAAGTATTTTATATTAAATGAAAGTATTTTATATTAAATTAAAGTATTTTATATTAAATGAAAATATTTTATATTAAATGAAAATATTTTATATTAAATGAAAGTATTTTATATTAAATGAAAGTATTTTATATTAAATGAAAATATTTTATATTAAATGAAAGTATTTTATATTAAATGAAAGTATTTTATATTAAATGAAAGTATTTTATATTAAATGAAAGTATTTTATATTAAATGAAAGTATTTTATATTAAATGAAAGTATTTTATATTAAATGAAAATATTTTATATTAAATGAAATATTTTATATTAAATGAAAGCATTTTATATTAAATGAAAATATTTTATATTTAATGAAATCATTTCATATTAAATTAAAGCATTATATATGAATATTTTATGAAGGTTTATTTATTGGTTGCACTTTTACCAAATGCGCTGTTATTCTTCGCAAAACAGACGAACTTGTTAAGTAAAAAATACAAATTTTATTTGCATATATAAACTGATAGCATATGACAAGAGAGATAGCCATGGAATATCTTTAGGTTTGAGAATACTTTTAAGAGATTAGATAGGCCTACAAAACTTAACACCCTTGGTTTTTATCTGTTCACGTACTCCCTTATACTAGGAGGATGATTAAAGTTGATCAGATTTTTTCTTCAAGTTCAACAGGATCAGGAAAGGACCTTAACACGCTTCGGCACTTGTGCAGAACACGGACCGCGCTGAAACAACGGTGCTATGTAGAAATCCATTCTTTACTGTTCTGTATCTTCATCGTTAATAAACTAACGCACTGCAAAAATTGAATCCAACTTGAAAAATTAAATTTAAAAAAATGTAGGATATAACGGGCCAACTTAGCAGAGTATAACTGCCCGGGGTGAGGGGGAAAGGTGACGATGCTCTTCTAATTTCCAAAACGAACGATTGCTTTCTAGCTATGCTAACAGATGGCAACTGTTTTATTTCTTTTTATGGCGGCTCCAAATAACCAAAAATTTTAGACCAATCAGAAAAAAGGTTAATTATTCTTTTTTTTATTCTTTAAAGTTTATTATCATTTATATATAAATACATTTTATTTTTTAGTTTATATTTAATAAAAATATCGATAATACGACGCCACATATCCATTTATCGATTTATCTATCTTTGTACCTATTTATCAATATATCTATCCTTGTATCTGTTTATCTAGCTATCGATCAATCTATCGATCGATCTATCTATCTCATTGGAAATAAACAAGAGATGAGATGTGAAGCTATGTTTTGATAAAGTTGACAAAACATGTTGAGGTGTAAAATGAACAAGTTGCACCGGAAGAGAGTTGACCAGCACCGGAAGTACGTGTCTTTCTGTCACGTGTTCTGGTTAGCTGAGAAAATAGTTGAGTTGGACATTGAGCAGGGCGGATGGGTTAACGCTTGTCTTCTCTCCCCCTCCCCCTTGGCAGGGAGCTGACGTATCTCAAAATGGAGACTAAGAGAAACCCGCAAACAAAGATCGACTCGTGGGAAGTAATAAAAAAAATCTACATAAAATCAACCATCGGAGTTGAAACGCATTCGTCCACAGCTTCCAGCTTCCATCCAAGAACAGATGAAATTTCCAGGTGGACCGGAAGACCAACGACGCAATTGAAAAGTTGATGAGGTATGTCGAAATACATGTATGTGTTTATGTAATTGTTTTGTTTGTTTTTTGTTGTTGTTTTTTTTATGGTTTTTTTATACGGAGCACTAACAAGATAATTGTTGTATAACCGTGCTAGGGGTTACAAATGAAAGAAACCACAATTAGCGTAAAATGTATAAAATGTATGCATTTATCATAAAGAATGCAGGAGCCACTAAAGTGGTATGAGAGGAACGTGTTTGTAGCATGCGGTTAAACATGGCATGAATGTCTCCATTTAGTCTCTGAAACCAGTGGTATTCATAGGACTGGTTGATTCCACTTAGTTCTGAAATAGAGGTGATTTGTACCCTACAACAGTAATTATGCCTGGCACAGACGCACGCAACACATTTAGACCACCACGGAACGTAAATAAAGTGCAAGAGTCAGAAATGGTTCAGACACTAAAGAACCCCACTATAGACATTTAGTAACACGACACACAATCACACGACATTTTTCTGAACACCACCCCATAATGTTTTTTTTTTTTTGTTTCCCCCTTTTGTTTTCATTTCCGAGCATATGGCACCCTTAAAAAACTTGGAACTGTTCGATATTGGTTATGTTCGATCTGTGAGGAAAACATTTGATTGTGAATACGTAACACCCAATTAAAATTAAATATATATTAAACCGAAGAACCTCGTTTTACGACCCGAAAGTAACACATCTGTGTAAAAATAACGCGAAGTTACAAATATACCACCTTGAGGTGACCACATTGCACAGAATCCCAGGAACTCTCTACAACAATTATGGCCGGTTGTGGGAACGTAGAAAACACTCAATGGCTTTACATGCCAGATTTCTTCATCTCGCGCGCTCATCCCAACACATTAGAAACAGTCAGTCAAAAACATTTCTACTCAAATTTATACACTCATTAACGAGAATAAAGTAAACCAACGCACACACATACACAATGCCACGCTGCCAAAAACTCACATACGTATATTACTTACATACGACTATTATTCACACTATGAATAATTTCACTTGTGACTATTCACTCAGATTTTTCATGACTGAAATATATACAACGTAGTCATTACATTCGGGGCCCACACGATATATGGAGAAAATCGCAAAGAAACAAAGACAAGGAAAGAATTCGACTCCCTTTTTGTGTTGACACAACAAGCATTTACTTAGAGGTACTTTCAAAATATTGCCTCGTCTCTTGCTCAAAAGTCTCCTCGTACTGTAATGTGTTTTACAAGGCCGTGTCTTTGTCTGCTCATATTTAAGACACATCTTTTCCTATTGCTCTCGAACTATGTGTCTAAGACGTCTGTTTGTTCTGTCTTTCTCAGGCCACATTTTTATGATCTTTTCCCTTTCTTCCTCGCTGTGACGTAACCTCGTTCACGGTTCGGTCACTTGTATACGTTAGTCGTTGTTGATAATACTGCCATACGCACGTTCGCGCTTTGTTACAAAGTAATGTTTACATTCTTACCTCTTGTATAAAAATATCTTGTTATAAAACTTTCGCTTTTCTCAAATTTTGTCAAAACTGTATATGTTTTTATGTTTACCTGGTGACCCTTCTATTCTCTTAATATTTCATTTATTCCCATTTTTATAAATATGTCATATATATATATATATATATATATATATATATATATATATATATATATATATATATATATATATATATATATATATATGGAAATACCTTTTTTAAATTGTCTTTCACGTTTTATTTATACCAATCCTTTATGAAGTTTAATTTAATTAGAACATATAACAAATATGTTGACCATCTTAAAATTTATTCCTTTAAGTACGTTGATATGCACAATATATATATATATATATATATATATATATATATATATATATATATATATATATACTAGCAAAAGTAGCCGTCGTTGACTGGGTTCAAAAACAGCCTACAGAAAATGGAATCTGATTTATAAACGTATGATAGGTTATGAAAAGGAAGGGTTGTAAATTTGGGTTGAATTTGGGGGTATCAAAACCAAAGCAAAATATGATGAAAGTAAAAATAAAATAGATAAACCCCATAATTTATTATACCATACCTGTTCACACTGAAACACTTATCACAATATTCTGTGGATCTATATTAAAAAACCTTGTTAAACATTGTGAAATATTTCCATTCTATGGAGGTCAGCCCATAATTTTATTATACCATATTTCTTCAAACTAAAACATAATTATCAAAGTATACTTACGCAGATAGATATGAAAAGCCTTTATTAAAGTTTGTGCTTATTTCCATTATATATATATATATATATATATATATATATATATATATATATATATATATATATATATATATATTCCCGAAATCAAGCAAATTAAATAGACAGGCGAGCTTCGTTGTTAACTGTGAGATATTACGATTTATATGTGATATAAAAAGTTTTAAAAGGTTGTGAAGCGAGCGACCGCTTCTCTGAAAAAAGCCTTTGTTGACATACAGAAAAAGCGAACACACACACACATTCATACATACATACATACATACATACATACATTTTCGCTTTATATATATATATACATATATATATATATACATATATATATATATATATATATATATATATATCCTTCATTTTATTCCTTCGCTTAAACGTAACATTTATGCCTTAATTTATATGAAATGTTTGTGCAGTTATTTGCAATATTCAAAGATGTTGTCATCATCCAAAATGGTTTCTACCAAGACCAGGGACTATGCGCCACACTCGTCTCCGCAAACAACGTCTGACATTTTCTTGGTATCTGCGAACGAGATTTTTCTGTTTTCTTGTACTTTTCTTTATTGCGTTCTCTCTCTCTCTCTCTCTCTCTCTCTCTCTCTCTCTCTCTCTCTCTCTCTCTCTCTCTCTCAGACACCGGAATCATTTGCCACGATTAAAGCATGCAACGTTGAGCAAAGATAACATGAAAATCCACGGGAATCGCAACGCTTGAATTCGCGCCGTTTTTCCTGTTTTTGTTATCAGGGCGCGTTAAAGAAACAGATTTGTTGGCAATTTATTATGGAATATCACTTTTCTAATTCTCCCCCCCCCCCAACTGTCTCTGTCTGTCTGTTTATCTCTTGCTCTCTTTCTCTCTCTCTCTCTCTCTATATATATATATATATATATATATATATATATATATATATTATATAATATATATATAATTTTTTTTTTTACAAGGGTGTCACCACTTATCAAGGCCCAGGGGCCACTCGAGGATAAGGGTTAATAGGTATACATTAGTCATTGTGATTTTAGCATAGTAAACAGTGGGGATTTTGAAACTTGGATTACTTAGGGGGACGATTCAATTAGAACTTGTTCACATTGGACTTTTTCTTTTTTTTTTTCATAGGTATCAACTCATTATCAAGGCCAAGAGGCCACTCAAGGATAAGGGTTAAAGAGTGTACAGTAGAAATTGGACAATATAATAATCATTAGTAATGAAAATTTGTTAAATTTGATAACTTATATGGAACGGCTCATCAAGAACTTATTTACGTTAGACTTGAAGACAACCATATTGTAGTCAGCCGGAAAGCAGGAAAACGGAAGACAATTCCACAGGCGTGCAGTTCTAATAAAAAAGCTTTGTTCATGGAATCTACGTTTAGGTTTAGGCACAGATAAAGAGTGGGGGGATTATTGATAGTGTTTACAGCTAGACGAGTGTTTCTTGTGAAAGTTTTGCGAGGGGGGACCATAGATTGAAGCTCAGTCAAACACTTTCCATGAAAATAACGATACATCAGAGACAAACTCGCAACATCTCTTCTGTGAGATAGAGGTTGCAAGGAAGAGAAAAGGACATCTACGAGGCTACGAAGTCTATTTTGAATTCTATCAAGGCAGGACAAGTCCTTTCTAGCAGCTCCTGCCCATATGTGGCCACAGTATTCCATCCTTGGACATACCTGGCTCTTATATAGATAGAGAATTGCATCAGCAGTGAGATATCTACTGGATCGATAGAAAGATCCGACCATTTTTCCAGCGGCCTTGGCAACAGATTTGATGTACGTGTTCCATTTAAGATCAGGAGTAATGGTCAAGCCCAGAAGCTTGTCAAAACTTGAGGCCTCCTGAATATATATATATATAATATATATATATATATATATATATATATATATATATATATATATATATATATATATATATATATTATATGGAAAAATGCGCGCATGAAAAGTAATATTCTTAAGATTTTATTAAACCTGGAAAAGTAAAGGACAAGAAATTCAACCTGGAAAAGTAAAGAACAAGATATTCTAGTAAAATTAATTCATTAGTTAGTTAGTTAGTAGATGGAATTAATAATTTTATAATTTACATAAAAATGAATTAAATGATCCTAATTATGATATAATAAAATTATTAATTTTTATGTAAATTATAAAATTATTAATTCCATCTACTAACTAACTAACTAACTAATGAATTAATTTTATTCAAACAATTTTCACTACATAAATATATGCAAATAATAGGGGGGAAATAAGTTCAATCCAGCGATTGACACCCTTTCTAACTCAACAATAAACAACAACATATGCAACTAATAAATAAAATATTTATCAATATTCAAATTTTATTTTTAGCTGCAATATTTTAGGTCTAAAAAATTCTTATTTTTTACTTTACTAGAATATCTTGTTCTTTACTTTTCCAGGTTGAATTTCTTGTCCTTTACTTTTCCAGGTTTAATAAAATCTTAAGAATATTACTTTTCATGCGCGCATTTTTTCCATATAATCCATGATTTTTCCAGGCATTGCTATTGTATTAATATATAAATTTATGATATTTATTAATGATTGTCAAAAAATATTAGCTCTCAAACACATATTTATGCAATATTTATCATTCAATCACAGTAGTTTCGAGCCAGGGTCTCTACCGAGACTGCGGTTCATGAATTCGTGATCTGTATAGAGCGTAAACTAACAAAAAAGATGGCACTCGGTGTCTTTTTAGATATCGTTGGAGCTTTTGACAACATATCCTTCAGTAGTATGTTCAAGTCGCTACGAGAACTCAATGTGCCACCAGTACTCATCCGATGGATTGAGTATATGGTGAGGCACAGAACAGTTCAAGTAGAACTACTGAGGGCAACTGTTAGAAGAGAAGTAGTTAAATGAAACCCCCAAAGTGGGATTTTATCACCTTTACTATGGAACTGTATGCTGAATTCTCTTTTAAAGGAGTTTAAAAATAGGAATATTTATGCCCAGGCTGATGCTGATGACATCGCAGTGCTGGTCGCGGGTTCAAAAGCATCATTGGTCAGACGCATTGCCAAAATGGCATTAAATATTCCTAATAAATGGTCTAATCGAAATGAATTAGAATTCAGTAGCCGTAAAACAGAAATGGTCTTGTTTACATATAAAAGGAATTGCCAACTTGGTGACCTTTTTCTGAGTGGACAGAAATTGAAACTTTCGCAGGAGGCAAGGCTGTTAGGGGTAATCCTGGACAGTAAGCTAACCAGGAAAAGCCACATAGAAAAGATTTCCTCCAAGGCGACTGCAGCCCTTATGCAATGCAAACAAATTGTGGGGAAAACCTGGGCAGTTAACCCGCATGTAATGAGGTGGATATACATTGCTATGGTATGTCCCATTTTGTCGTATGCATGTGTTTCCTGGATCCGCGGGACAGAGAAACTGTACTTGAGGAAGAAACTCCAGAAGTTACAAAGACTTGCTTGTTTAATGACTGCTTCAGCATATCCGAGCACACCTACTAGAGCATTGGAGATGCTGTTGAATATCCCTCCGATTAAAGAATTCCTGAAGGCAGAAGCGATACGGGGATCCTATAGAATAGATCTCATGGGTCTGTGGTGGTCAAGATCTGTTGGGACTACTGGAAAAACAAAGAGTCACGTGGATTTGTGTAATGAGGCTAGGAAGGAACTACCGCTCTTGCATGTGCCGGGTGACCTTATGACTAAAACCAGATCATTTGAAAAGCATTTCACATGTATGGTTTATGACAGAACAGGCGCAAGAGATTACGAAAAAGAGCTGGAAAGCAACGTAATCAAATGCTATACTGATGGATCTAAAATGAATGATAGGATTAGTGCGAGTGTTTATATAGAATACTCAAACCACCTCACCTGTCAAAAATCTTATTATCTTGGTAAACTGAGGACGGTCTTCCAGGCAGAAGTCTTCACCATACAGGTATCATCGGATACAACACCAAACACCAGTCATGAGCTGGCACCATTGGATGTGGTACCAAACACCACCCCCGCCTTCACCGAAGAGCAGGATCTCAGACCTAAGTCTGATAAGTCAGCTCTAACATTCGGTAAACATCACGACAAAAACCGAAGAAGAAGGAGAGATAGCGCATGTTTAAGGCTTTTGAATCTGAGGTTCTGATCATGGAAGAGGTTCAGCAACAGGAAATAGCTATCCTTTCAGATAGTCAGGCAGCTATTAAAGCATTGGAGAATAGTACGGTAAGATCCCAAACCGTACTGTGCTGCATTGAAAATCTAAACCATCTAGGAAAAGAAAACCGCATATCTATTTCATAAGGAGAGTTAAAAAAAAAATTAGTTATTAAAAAAAAGTTCGGTTTTTTAATTATAAAAAAAAAACGATACACGGGATTGAACCTAAAATCTTTCCACCAACTTCCGGTACTCTAACCGTTACGCTAACATGTCATATTGGTAAAATCGCAGTAAAAAATATTTATATACAAAAAAAAGTTATGCAAAATAAAAAAAAGCGTTAGTTACTTATGTATGTACTTACTCTCCTGTTTGTGAACCCACATATTTTGTTGTAACTTTCTTTCTACTGAACCAATTTTCGAAATGTTTTTTTCAAAATGTAGCTAATGAGGTGTTCTATCCAACTATATTACCTGTTTGAAATTTGGTTGCGAACGGAATTAGTGGTGGGGGTTTGAATGTGTCTCGATTCATTCAATTTCGGACTTAAGCATATATTCAACCACTACCGTGGTTGAATGATATATATATATATATATATATATATATATATATATATATATATATATATATATATATATATATATATATATATATATACACGAGCGGCGTTCCAAAAGTAATGCTTTCTATTTGTTTATTTTGCCCGGATGCATTTCAAACTGCATTATTATGATGACCGAACTTATGCATTCATCTCTATCGACAATGTAACGTGCATCAAAAGTGTGATTAAATTCCTGGCAAAAGTGTATTATAAAAAAAAAAGTTATTTGTACTGTGAAGCAAAATAAATTCTGGGGCAGAAAAGGTCGTTCATTTTAATGGTACCACTCCAGCTTTTGTAGCTCTTAAACTTGTTAGTTTAAAGAAAAATAGGTTTTACTTTTGGAACAAACCTCGTATGACAATGCTCGCTGTAGGCGTTTATCACTGGTAAACATGCATTGAGAATGCTGGTGACTATGTAGAAAAATAATTTCTGGAGCGCAAAAACTCGTTCGTTTTAATCGTATCACTCCCATCCCATCGTGTCTGTATCCTTATCTTTAAAATTTAAAAACAACGATAAAACCCTAAATAAGAAACAAGAAACATCAATAAATTGTAGGCATTACAAATCACAACTCCTTAATCACTTACATACTCCTCCCCTAAGGTCCCTATTAAACACTCCTTTAAGACTACATATACCAGGACCTTTTCACTAAAGAACCCACAATATTTTATATTGACTAATTTCATTACCATCTTTGTCAGCACAGCAGAAAATCATTTCACATGACTATATTCTTTACTTCCAAGCAATTACTCTACATACACGAAATATTTTTTTTTATCTCTTTCAATTCATCCACTGAAATTCTGGCACTTAACATGTATGTTATATTCCATATCAAGTCTCCCCCATACACTTTAATGATGTTTATCTATATATCTATAAAAGTGAAAGTGTCTCTGTGTGTCTGTGTGTGTGTCTGTGTACATTTCCCTACGCAATAACTCTGTCAATTTTTAGTCTACAGACTCGAAATTTAATATACGGAGTACTGAGATTTGGAAAACCGATCACAAAGATTTTCCCAAATCCCAGTATCTTGTATATCTAATTTCGATTCTGTAGACTGAAAATTGAGAGAGAGAGACAGACACACACACACACACACACACACACACACACACACTTTCGCTTTTATAGATATACTAGCATTTCAGCCCAGCGTTGCCCGGGTGTTTGGGGGTGTATGTTGAGCAAAAAAGTGGTCAATTCTTTAAATTTTGACCCCTATTATGACCCCTTAACATTTATTGTTTTGGGCTCAAATTGAGTTATTAAGTTGGATCCATGTCCAAGGAACCTATATCTAAAATTTCAAGTGCTTAGACCCAAAATTGTCCGGGGAGTTTGGTAGAGTTCTCAAAGGTAAAATCGTTGAACTTTGACCTCTTAACAGCCAAATTTCTGGCCGAAAACCGATCGCAAAGATTTTTCCAAATCTCAGTACCCTGTATATCAAATTTTGAGTCTGTAGACTTAAAATTGACAGCATTATTGCGTAGGAAAATCATCAACTCTAAGCTCAATAAAACCAAGTATATTATAAATTTAAACAGTAATGAATATGCACCCTTACAAAATATAAACTTAAAGACTAACTCTTAAATATTTTTATTTGAATCTACTCCAAAAGTAATTAAAAAACATACATATATGAATGTATGCGTATGTGTATATATATGTGTATGTATACATATACAGATGTATATTTTCGTGGGTCAATTATCTAGGATTATTCTATATTTTGTCTCTTGCGTTTACGTCTCATCTTCTATTTTTTTTTTTAATTCATTATTCTTTAAATTTAAATTTTTGAATCTTACTAGAAACACACTCTTCCCACTAATATTTTTTTATTAAAAATCATCATTATCAATTATGATAAATATCATAGTCACCAACTTATTTACCCCCTTTTAACTTCTATTTTTAATTATCATGATCACAATTGAAGTAAATGATTATATCTAAGCATGGAAATATATTAAATATATACATTTTGAGATTTTATTATTATGATTATTGCGATATAACTCTCGATGCCTCGAGTAGTAAATTAGTGAAAATGCTATGCTGAGAAAATGCGAGTAGTGTTGAGGAAGTAGACGTGGATGGAGGACAAGTAGGAAGGAAAAAGACCCGAGAATAAAGTATTTATGGCTTCCCCTTTCCATTCTTCCTCTTTCCCTTTTTCTTTCTTTCTTATTTCTTTTCTTCTTTTTCTCCCTTGCATCTTTTCCTTTTCTTCCTTGTCTCTTAACCTCCTCACAAAGATATGTGACAAAAGACTAAGCAAGGATTTTTGGTTACGTGATGTAACGATTTTAGAGACACCTTAGGAAGTTAGTTAGTATTGAGTCTGTAACGAGTGGCCAAGAGACAAGCAGGGGCAAGATCGATAATTAAGATGCAGAGAGGACTGTATCCACGTTCAACCATTTCAGGATGGAAACAATATTTTGGAATAAGTTATAGCAATTATTACAGGTTTTGTGGTGCAAACACGCAAAACAAGCCGCACTTAAATGTTGATTTGGCAGTCACTTCCTTTTAATCTTTTCCTTCTTTCTTTCTGCTTTCTCTCTTTCTTTCAGGGATGATTTAGTGGAGCAGGAAATACAAGAGGGCAACGTAAGTTGTACGTTTTCTGACCACATTAAATTCTAGTCAAATACAAGAATTTTTATAACTCAATAACCCCTATTAAATCTGAAAACCCTTTCAGCATTCCCTTATTAATATACCCGATATACACTAATATGTTTTAGATTTGGAGTAGTCATCACACACGCATACGAATACCATGCTTAAATCCCCCCCATCCTTTCCTGTATCTCAACACAGACTCAAATCCACACTCCTAGTGGGTTTTATTTACATCCAACCAAATCTTATTTTTCACGACGGAACTTTCTGATTTTAACTCCCTGTGACGAAGAAGACCTGATAGTTTCATTGCAAACTTTGCTTTCAAATAAGCTGTATCGCAGAGGCGCAGAAGTTGTTCTTGGCCTTCGGGCCAGGAGCGGAAAACGAAGTAATCAGTTCTGGTCAATGTGGAGGGGGGGCAACCCTTCATATCGGATAATTACTTTTTAAGTCAATTAGTTTAGTCAATGTGGGGAAAACCTTTCATATCAGACAATTGCTAATTTTGGACCCTGCCAGAGTGCTCCCTTTTGGGAGCTGGTTTTTCCTCTCCACACTAAAAAACGGCCTTGTGCCTAATTTGCTCAGTGGGGAAGCAAATAAATAGAAAGTTGTATCGCATGAAGAGATTTTTAGTTACCGGTTAATAGTTGACCGAACCATGCTCATGACTGTATAGCAACATATTACTGCTTATTTAAAAACAAATAAAAAGTATATATATATATATATATATATATATATATATATATATAGAGAGAGAGAGAGAGAGAGAGAGAGAGAGAGAGAGAGATTCTTCATGTGTTTGAAGTTTACGATAAAGATACACGCGTGTGTGAGAAGGCTATACATATGACCGTTTCCATTTTATTGTCCAATTTATTCTCATTCTATTTGCATTCACTTCTTCTCCTTCTGATCCCCCCTCCCTCTTTCTCCTTCTGTACCGTTGCCGTCGCCAACTGAAAACGAGGCCGTTTGGGTTAAAAAGCATTTCTCATGATTTGGGGTGGTCCATCTTTTTTTTTTAATGCGTCTTTTGTGTCTTGGGCGGATTTATCGCTGACGGTGCACTTTTTCTAAAAAGCTCGACTCGAAATTTGGCCGACGGTACGAAACTGGAAACATTTCTCTTTATATTTCTGGTTTGTGTGTGTGTGTGTGTGTGTGTGTGTGTGTGTGTGTGTGTGTGTGAGGAGAGAGAGAGAGGGAGGGAGAGAGAGAGGGAGGGAGAGTTTGTTCTCTATAGATACTTAAATGGCCCGGGCCGATATTTTTGAAATTTCACACAAATTTGCTTTATGTGGCTGGCAATGTCCTTAGATATGTTTGTATCGGAATATCCTCGATAAGTATCGATAAACCATGTCCGTCGATGGGTTTGGTGTAAAGTGATGTTGGTGATGTGATTGTTGACGGCCAAAAAATGGGATGTGTTTGTTCAAATATATGCATTTGGCATAGCTGGGAGCCATTTTTTTTTCTTTGTTCCCATGGCTGTGCATTTTATTTGTAGATAGTGTTGATTGTTGAATGTGAAGTTGTGTGTTAAGATGAATTGTATAATGTTGCATATGTCATTAATGTTTAGATCTTATAGGTTTTGGGTGTGTAAAAAGTTCTTGCACGCAGATATTCCTTCCTTATGTGGAATGTTACAATGGAATTGCATTGTTTGGTATTGTCCCTATCCTATATAAAATGTGTAGATAGTGTGTGGTGTCCTTTGACAACATAAAATAAGATAGATAGATAGATAGATAGATAGATAGATAGATAGATAGATAGATAAATAGGTGGCAATTATGCAAAACATAATTTTCGGCTATTAATCCTCGTGTGGAGTCGTCAAGCTAATGCATGGAATATATGTTGTTTTAATGAAAATTTTTTCGTTTCTTTGTGATCAGAGATTACCTAGTTTTTATTTAGATGTTTAAAGTATTTGTTTATTAATTAATTATTATTATTATAATTATCGTTTTTATTATCATTTTTATTTTATTACTATTATTATTATTATTATTATTATTATTATTATCAGCAGTAGTACATTCATTATTTTTTACCTAGCTTTACTTACGCATTGAGCACTGTCGAAATAAATACTGAAAATATTTACATAAAATGTTACGTAGATACATAAAATAATTATATATATATATATATATATATATATATATATATATATATATATATATATATATATATATGAGAAAGAATAAGTTCAGCAAGCATACAGGTGCAGAATGTGTCAAAGGGTCATGTTGTGACATGTATCAAACTAGTTGACCGGTCAGTTTGCACCAAAGGTATCCGAATGAGGACCGGACGTAACGTATCAGATGTTCTGATTTGAATAAGCTGGGTTATGTTTAGTGAGTTGGATTTGATGCGTCGAACAAACAAGATAGGTTAAGAAGGTATCCCCAAGGGGGGGGGCCTCAAATTGAGAACCCACAAGCCAGATTCACTCAAGTTCTGCTGTGACGAGATGCCTGGAGAGTGAATAAAATATATGTAAAAACATTCATTCCTCTTAGGTCCCTGTTTTGAAGCGGTTCCTTTAAACAGGTTTCAGCTTCCCCAAAGAGGTTAAGGAATCCCCCGGGCTTGGGTCAAAAGATGAATGCGGCCAACAGCGGGTAGGTATGTCGTTTTCGTTTTGTGTATTGTATGTTCTGACACGCACCCATACCACTAGACGAGTCACGGGTCATTAAGTAATTAGACAATAGTCCGTTAAATAAGCAGTTAGAACACACACAGTTAGATAACATGTTCCCATTCCATTAGGCCCTTTATTTAATGCATGGGGGTAGCATGTTCTCGTTCCATCAGCCATGACTAGTTAGAAATACTAAGCAATTCGCAATTGTACCTTGGAGTGTCGTTCGTACTGAGGATTAAACCATCAATATTCAGAACTTACAACTGAGTTTTACAAAGTATTTTATTCGCTACGCCACGAGTCTACAAGTTTGACAGAAAGATTTCCGAGTTCGACACGATACACCTAAAGACGATCGCAGGTTACATCGACCGAAACGTTGTGATGAGTTTGAAGAATCCAATTAATACGAATTGTCGTTGTATTGGTGTTATATATTTTGTTACTAGAAGGGAAACCTGATGTTGTCCGGATTAAATAAATCAAACGATCATTGAATGTACTAAATTTTCAATACTTTTACTGAAATCGATGAAATCACTTGATTGCCTGCTTAGGCCGGAGACCCACCGCGGTGCATCAGAAGGAAGCTTCACATGCCTCCCTGCAGTGACTTAGTCCACAATACATTGTAGCTAACATTGCACTGTAGAGAACCTACTGTCAATTTTAACATTGCACTGTAGAGAACCTACTGTTAATTTTAACATTGCACTGTAGAGAACCTACTGTTAATTTTATAAAATTATGTTAATATAATGGCTTGAATTAAAGTATAAAATGTAAAAGTCAGGTATCATAGTTCAATTGTGCTCTAAAAAGAAACATTTATTTTGAACGCGCCACTGTCTTATCAAAGAACATAAAGTTGATTTTATGCACCGGGTCCTTCTGCTTATGCGATGATAAAACTTCTCAAATTCATTTATGATGTTGGCTATATAAGAGAGTAAATTTTGGGTCAAAATCGAACTGCTCCTTGTTTAATCGGGTTTTTTTCGATACTTATCGGAGGCATTCCGATACGAGACCTATCTAAGAATAATCCTAGACACATAAAATACATTTGTGTGAATGTTTTTTTAAAAAAAAATCAGTCCAACAGTTTCGAAGTTCATAGGAAACAAACTTACACACACGGGCGTACAGACAAAGTTATTTTTTTTTATATATAAGCAGATATTTGTAAGAGTGATCACCATTTGCAATATGATGTGTCAGACACGTCATTTGTCGCTGTGAGTAAGTGTAATTGTCTATTCCTACAAAGCGAGGGTTAGGGTTAGGGTTCGCAGTTTAGACAAAACGAGGGGGAGGGGTCATGTTGCGTTGATTCATTGCACACTTCAACCTGAAGTGGACGTGGAAAAGTGTGGCCTCAATATCTACTCTGACTATGCTTAACATTATCACACATTGTTGCACCTCCCTCACTCTCTCTCTCTCTCTCTCTCTCTGTATATATATATATATTATTTTTAAAATGTAATTATCCACTGACACGTGTTTCGTCGTCTACGACTCATCAGAGTGGCTGTATCTAGCAAGATTCGAAATCGGTACCCAACGGTAATGAGCCAAAACCCTTACCCCTGGACCATCTCGCCAGCTGCCTGGATATATCGCGATTTACTTAGGTGTTGTTTTGTTTTGGTTTTAGCGATATGTTTTGAATGAATTCAATCATTTACGAAAGTGCATTTTTACCTTAATGCCAGTTGGGAATAATTTTCCCTTTTAACCAATTTGGCGCCCCCCCCACATGGGAAGCGGTATATATATTATTTTTAAAATGTAATTATCAACTGACATGTGTTTCGTCGGCTACGACTCATC